>NC_048224.1:31156767-31157352 GCF_002007445.2 Ailuropoda melanoleuca
CCCATGAGCCGGGAGCGTGCGCCACCAAGCATCTCACGGAACTCCGGAACTCCGGTGTGCTCACTGGATCCAGACTGAGACCGGGAGCTCTGGGAGTGCGCGTGGGGTGGCTGGCGGCTNGGCGGGGTTGGAAACACAAAGGACAGAGACGTGCCGGCCCTGGAAGTGAGGGCTGGGACGCCGGGTGTGGGGCGCACAGCCCGGGATGCTGCAGGGTTGAGCAGCACCAACAGAAACAGAGTTAAAGTGGCCAGAACATCAGTGGAGAACGGGCCACAATACCTCTATTCTGAGACAGAGNAGACAGAGGCTGAATTTCGGCCACTGCTGCTCTGACTCTCAGAAGAGGCACAGCAGACCGCCAGGGAAAGCCGCCAGAGAACAAGAGCCTGGAAATACGGCACACAACGGTGCCCATCCCCATCCCCCCTCGCAAGGGACACAGAGACTCTACCCAAACAGGGTTTTCTGAGTACCTGCAGGCAGGCCCCTCCCCCAGAAGGCAGGCTGAAAAATCAAGAAGCCCACAACCCGGAGCGCCTGAGTGGCGCAGTCACCAAGCACCTGTCTTCGGATTAGGGTGTG
>NC_048224.1:31157642-31193686 GCF_002007445.2 Ailuropoda melanoleuca
CCCATCCCCCCTCGCAAGGGACACAGAGACTCTACCCAACAGGGTTTCCTGAGTATCGGCGCGGCAGGCCCCTCCCCCAGAAGGCAGGCTGAAAAATCAAGAAGCCCACAGCCCGGGGTGCCTGGGTGGTGCAGTCATTAAGCGCCTGTCTTCAGATTAGGGCGTGATCACGGCATTCCGGAAAGGAGTCCCTCATTGGGCTCCTCCGCTGGGAGCCTGCTTCTTCTTCTCCCACTCCCCTGCTTGTGTTCCCTTTCTTGCTGACTGTCTGTTTCTCTCTCTCAAATAAATAAATAAAATCTTTAAGGAAGAAGCCCACATCCCTAAGATCNCCTGCTTCTTCCTCTCCCACTCCTCTGCTTGGGTTCCCTTTCTTGCTGACTGTCTCTCTCTCTCTCAAATAAATAAATAAACTCTTTAAGGAAGAAGCCCACATCCCTAAGATCTCTATAAAACAAGGGCGCATGGCCTGGGTCCCAGTCAATAATTTGGGCTCTGGATAACCCCGCAACCTCTCCTCATCAGAATGACAAGAAGGAGAAGTCCCCCCCAGCAAAGAAAAAACAATGAGTCTGTGGCCTCTGCCACAGAATTAATAGACATGGATGTNGAATTAATACATACGGATGTATCCCAATTATCAGAAATGGAATTCAGAGCAACAATGGTCAAGATGATGAGTAAACTTGAAAAAAGCATCAGAGAAAGCGTTGCTGAGAATATAGAATCCCTAAGGGCAGAAATGAGAGCGAATCTGACAGAAATTAAAAACTCAGTGGGCCAAATACAGTCAAAACTAGAGGCTCTGACGGCCAGGGTAAATGAGGCAGAGGAACGTATTAGCGAATTGCAGGATGGGGTCAGTAGAAGGAAAAACGAAAATAGAAGCTGGTCTTAAAAAAATCCACACCCACGAATGTAGATTATGGGAGATTACTGACTCTATGAAACGATCCAATGTCAGAATCATCGGCATCCCTGAAGGGGTGGAGAAAAACAGAGGTCTAGAAGAGATATTTGAACAAATTGTAGCTGAAAACTTCCCTAATCTAGCAAGGGAAACAAGCATTCGTGTCCAAGAGGCAGAGAGGACCCCATCCAAGCTCAACCAGGACAAACCTACGCCACGGCATGTCATAGTGCAATTCGCAAATATTAGATCCACAAGGATACAGTATTGAAAGCGGCCAGGGCAAAGAAATTTCTCACGTACCAAGGCAAAGGTATCAGAATTGTCAGACCTGTCTACACAGACCTGGAATGAGAGAAAGGGTTTGGGGGGCATTTTTAAAGGCCTCTTTCAGAGAAAAACATGCAGCCAAGGATCCTTTATCCAGCAAAGCTGTCATTCAGAATTGATGGAGAAATAAAGACGTTCCAAAATCGCCAATCATTAACCAATTTCGTAACCACGAAACCAGCCCTACAGGAGATATTAAGGGGGGTTCTATAAAGGTAAAAAGGCCCCAAGAGTGATACAGAACAGAAAGTCACAACCGATACAAACAAAGACTTTACTGGCAACATGGCATCATTAAAATCATAGCTCTCAGTATGCAGTCTCAACGTAAATGGCCTAAATGCTCCCATAAAATGCCACAGAGTTGCAGATTGGATAAAAAAAACATGACCCATCCATTTGCTGTCTACAAGGGACTCATTTTGAACCCAAAGAAGCATTCAGACTTAGAGTAAGGGGATGAAGTATNTAACTATGAAGAAATTGAGTCAGTGATAAACAACCTTCCAAATAATAAAACTCCAGGCCCAGACGGTTTTCCTGGGGAATTCTACCAAACATTCAAAGAAGAAATAATACCTATTCTCCTAAAGCTATTTCAAAAAATAGAAACAGAAGGAAAGCTACCAAACTCATTCTATGAGGCTAATATTACCTTGATCCCCAAACCAGGCAAAGACCCCCTCAAAAAGGAGAATTACAGACCGATTTCTCTAATGAATATGGATGCCAAAATCCTCAACAAGATCCTTGCTAATAGAATCCAACAGTACATTAAAAGGATTATCCATCATGACCAAGTGGGATTCATACCTGGGATGCAAGCATGGTTCAACACTCGCAAATCAATCAATGTGATACATCATATCAACAAGAAAAGACTCAAGAACCATATGATCCTCTCAATTGATGCAGAAAAAGCATTTGACAAAATACAGCATCCTTTCCTGATTAAAACCCTTCAGAGTGTAGGAATAGAGGGTACATTTCTCAATCTCATAAAAGCCATCTATGAAAAGCCTACTGCAAGCATTATTCTCAATGGGGAAAAGCTGGAAGCCTTTCCCTTAAGATCAGGAACACGACAAGGATGCCCACTCTCGCCACTATTATTCAACATAGTACTAGAAGTCCTTGCAACAGCAATCAGAAGACAAAAAGGGATCAAAGGTATCCAAATCGGCAAAGAAGAAGTCAAACTGTCTCTCTTTGCAGATGACATGATACTCTATATGGAAAACCCAAAGGAATCCACTCCCAAACTATTAGAAGTTATAGAACAATTCAGTAAGGTGGCAGGATACAAAATCAATGCCCAGAAATCAGTTGCATTTCTATACACGAATAACGAGACTGAAGAAAGAGAAATTAGGGAATCCATCCCATTTACAATAACACCAAAAACCATGCGTTACCTTGGAATTAACTTAACCAGAGACGTAAAGGACCTATATCCTAGAAACTATAGATCACTTTTGAAAGATATTGAGGAAGACATAAAAAGATGGAAAAATATTCCATGCTCATGGATTGGAAGAATTAACATAGTTAAAATGTCCATACTACCCAGAGCAATCTACACTTTCAATGCTATCCCGATCAAAATACCGAGGACATTTTTCAAAGAACTGGAACAAATAGTCCTTAAATTTGTATGGAACCAGAAAAGGCCCCGAATCTCCAAGGAACTGTTGAAAAGGAAAAACAAAGCTGGGGGCATCACAATGCCGGATTTCGAGCTGTACTACAAAGCTGTGATCACAAAGACAGCATGGTACTGGCACAAAAACAGACACATCGACCAATGGAACAGAATAGAGAACCCAGAAATGGACCCTCGGCTCTTTGGGCAACTAATCTTTGATAAAGCAGGAAAAAACATCCGGTGGAAAAAAGACAGTCTCTTCAATAAATGGTGCTGGGAAAATTGGACAGCTACATGCAAAAGAATGAAACTTGACCACTCTCTCACACCATACACAAAAATAAACTCCAAATGGATGAAAGACCTCAATGTGAGACAGGAATCCATCAAAATTCTAGAGGAGAACATAGGCAACAACTTCTATGACATCGGCCAGAGCAACCTTTTTCACGACACATCTCCAAAGGCAAGAGAAATAAAAGATAAAATGAACTTATGGGACTTTATCAGGATAAAGAGCTTCTGCACAGCCAAGGAAACAGTCAAAAAAACTAAGAGACAGCCCACGGAATGGGAGAATATATTTGCAAAGGACACCACAGATAAAGGACTGGTATCCAAGATCTACAAAGAACTTCTCAAACTCAATACACGAGAAACAAATAAACAAATCATAAAATGGGCAGAAGATATGAACAGACACTTTTCCAATGAAGACATACAAATGGCTAACAGACACATGAAAAAATGTTCAAAATCATTAGCCATCAGGGAAATTCAAATCAAAACCACACTGAGATACCACCTTACGCCAGTTAGAATGGCAAAGATAGACAAGGCAAGAAACAACAATTGTTGGAGAGGATGTGGAGAAAGGGGATCCCTCCTACATTGTTGGTGGGAATGCAAGTTGGTACAGCCACTCTGGAAAACAGTGTGGAGGTCCCTTAAAAAGTTAAAAATTGAACTACCCTATGACCCAGCCATTGCACTACTGGGTGTTTACCCCAAAGATACAGACGTAGTAAAGAGAAGGGCCATATGCACCCCAATGTTCATAGCTGCATTGTCCACAATAGCCAAATCATGGAAGGAGCCGAGATGCCCTTCAACAGATGACTGGATTAAGAAGCTGTGGTCCATATATACAATGGAATATTACTCAGCTATCAGAAAGAACGAATTCTCAACATTTGCTGCAACATGGACGGCACTGGAGGAGATAATGCTAAGTAAAATAAGTCAAGCAGAGAAAGACAATTATCATATGGTTTCTCTCATCTATGGAACATAAGAACTAGGATGAACAGTAGGGGAAGAAAGGGATAAAGAAAGGGGGGGCAATCAGAAGGGGGAATGAAACATGAGAGACTATGTACTATGAGAAACAAACTGAGGACTTCAGAGGGGAGGGGGGTGGGGGAATGGGATACGCTTTTGATGGGTAGTANGGAGGGCACGTATTGCATGGTGCACTGGGTGTTATACGCAACTAATGAAGCATCGAACTTTACATCGGAATCCGGGGATGTACTGTATGGTGACTAACATAACATAATAAAAAAATCATTAAAAAAAAAAAAGAAGTGCACTCTGACTTCTGTAGCCTATAAAATGCCCCAGGCAAAACCAGTGCAGGACAAGGAAAAGTTGGAAGTGGCTGCAGAAAGATGTTTGACCTTGAAATTTTTAAGAGGGCAGGATAGATTTCTCTGACATCTGAGACCTTGGCCTGCAGCCTAGTCCTGGTTCTTCTGAAGAGCCGGAAGAGTTTTTTTTTTTTTTTTAAAGATTTTATTTATTTATTTGACAGAGATAGAGACAGCCAGCGAGAGAGGGAACACAAGCAGGGGGAGTGGGAGAGGAAGAAGCAGGCTCACAGCAGAGGAGCCTGATGTGGGGCTCAATCCCGTAATGCCGGGATCACGCCCTGAGCCGACGGCAGACGCTTAACCGCTGTGCCACCCAGGCGCCCCTGAACAGCCGGAAGAGTTAGTGCTCTGTTTGGAAGATGCTTTATATTTCACTGTGCTGCCACCACTCTGGAAGGGCTGAGCCTGTGCATGTATGTAAGCCTCGTTTTGAGAAGTAGATGTAGGAGAATTGTGAATTCTTTGTCCCAGTATTTGCCTGTTCATTTGCAATAAAAGACACTTGTTATTAGGGTGGTAAATAGCAACATCACATGAGAGGTTTTTGTTGCTATTTTCCCCAATCTAAAGATCTCATGTCCACTCACCCACCACCCAAGAGTCTAGTAGGCCCTTAGCTGCCTCCCAGCTTCCCAATCCTCCCAGTCCCCTGCCTTCCAAAAATATAATTTTCAGCACTATTCTTCTATCACATTATTTTCTGCCCAAAAATTACTCACAGGTCCCTATTTCTCATTATTTCAAGGCAAGACTTTCCATAATATCCCTGCCCAAACTCCCCTTCCTCTTGCCTGTGCCTCACCCTTCTAGTCTAATTTCCAGTGGTGTCTTCAACATACACGATCTGTACTCCAGCCAGTATAAAGTTAATTCATCTTCACACCCACTCAAGAGCCTTAACCATTCTCCAAGAGCCAACTGACAGGGAAAAAACATGATATTTATTCACAACTTACGTATCCGGCACTCTACATGAAATATTTCTAACCTCACAGAAACCCCATTTTACAGATAATGAAACTGAGGCTCGAGATCCCAAGATAATATAACTAGCAATAAACTGTAATTCATCCCACTGTCTATAGCCCCTTTGATCTCAGCACCTCGCCTATGCCACTGTAATTTAGCACATTATTGTCACCATTTTGTTTCCTAATTGTATCCTTGTCTTCTTCTTCTCCACGGTCAGGACCATGTAGTATCTTCAAATGGCTGAGCATACAGTAGGTGCTAAATGAATGCTTGTTGACTGATTTCATAAATGTTTACAGAAACTGAAACCCAGCATTGAATGTTTGGCCATTTCAGGAGGCTTAGGATACACTGTGTTACAGCCAGGAAAACATATTTATTTGAGTGACGAAAAAAGAGCTATGACTGGCTGTGTTGAGCTCTGCCATTACTCCTGTCTTTTTCACTCATCCTCTCTAGAAAATGGCTTTAGGGAATTGGTAGCACACAACATGAGCCCTCTGGGCTCTACTGAGCATAGGTAACTCATTTTTACCCTGCATATGAGATAGATACTGTTCTAAGGACAGGTCCACAATTCTTTATCTGATAGCCTTGAGGGTGTATGTGTTTTAGAAATCAGAATTTTTCAGATCTTAGAGATTAAGTATAGTGCTAAGGCTACATATTGTATAACTCCCTCTGCAGGGTCTGAGTCAGCACCTAAAATCGTCACATTAGCTCTGCATCCCATCAAGTGGAATAAAGATGACAGCCTCAAGTCAGGTTTTGCCACTAAATAATTTGCTGCAAACTTAGGAGAAAACTTTTGATTTTCAGAGCTTTTTGGATTTCAGGATTGTGAAAATTGAAATAACAGATGTGAACCTGTTATTGAGAGGTATTGACTCATTTAATCTCAGCAATTTTCAATGCTGTACTTAAAAAATTTTTGGAAATGAAGAACCACGGAAAGGTTGTACAATGTGTCCAAGGTCACATGGCTAATAAGTGGCAGAGCCAGCATCTGAACTTAGACTGTCTGACTCCAGAACCACTGTTTTTCACCACCCCCAAGTACTGCCTTCCAAGAGGACTTTGCAAGTCTCACCTACTGGTGATGTGACCTTGGACAACTGCCTTGGTGCCCTGGACCCCAGGTTCCTCCACTGTTGCTGCGAGGAAATGTAGATGTCAGCTGGAGGCTTTTACCCCAGGAGAGCTAAATCAGATGGACTTGAAGTCCCTTCCTGCATTGCCTAAAGCCTGCTCCAAGATTTCTGCAAAGTTCTAGAGGCTTATATTCTCACTGTCACAGTTGGCTTCAGTTTCTGCTAAATTAATTCACATTATGAATCATTATGAATCATCTCAGGATCTTGTTTTTGAATACCAGGATGTAAACTCATGTGTGAAATTCAGTTCTTCCTCTCAAGCAGACAAATGTCTTTAGATTGCTTGATATTTCTCCACCTTCTTAAAAGTGCTTTATTTAGTCACCTCCCCCAATTCCATCTTGCTCTGGCTTCTCCCTGCCTGCTCCCTTTCCCCTCCTTTCTCATTTCTTCTTTACCCTCGCTCATTTCCCTGCCCCTTCCCTCCCTTCTCACCTCCTTCCTCTTCAGAGCAAAACCAAATTCCTCTTTTTATTCCTTCCAGCATTTAATAATTTTTGGTGACCTTGGCTTTTGATACTTATGCCTTCAAAAGGTACCATCTTCTCCCAGTAAATTTTCTTACGCAAAGGCAGTTCTAAGAGTTCCTTGCCTTTTGCCATCCCTTGATAACCACCCTAGATGCTATCTCCTCCCACTTCCCAACCCCCAGTCAATGGCATCTGTGTCTCTTGCTTAGCTGTGTAAGCTTCATTGTGTGGTGTGCAAATGTCAGGCCTACCCTAAAGCTGAAACTTCTCTTAATTACCTTCAGTGCCTAGTACCAAATTTTATTTGTAGTAGGTATTCAATAACTACTAGAAAAAATCTGACATGTGTACCGAAAGGTAGAAAGCCACTGATATATCACTCAGTGATATATCAGTTAAAAGAAATTGAAGTCTATAGCCTTATAACACTTGTCTTCGTATTACCCTCGGTGGAGTAAAGTACTGGGGTTGAGATTTCAAAAACAACTATAGTGCCTTAGTTGGGAAAATATATCAGATGATAGCCAGGAAAATGCATTATATAAATCCTCATCCCCAGTGAAATGTAATTTGGCCTGGATCAAAATACATAAATAATTCAGCCTTGATTATAGATTCTCACTAAACCCATAAATGAGAATCTAGGAGGTTTCTTTACAACATAGGGTCAGTGATGCTGAATAAGCTCTAAATGACAATTTTTTGGCAGAAGAGTTTGGTCACACCAGGTATTACCAGCTTTAGGACAGCTTAACACATGGTAGGAGCTCAACTATTCACTGATTGAATGCATGCATGCATGCGATACGAAACGTAGAAGACAGGGCATCTGGGTGTCTCAATCAGTTAAGCATCCAGGTCTTGATTTCGGCTCAGGTCATGATCGCAGGGTTGTGGCATGGAGCCCCACATTGGGCTCTGTGCTCAGGGCAGAGTCTGCTTGTCCCTCTCTCTCTGTTCCTCCCCCTCACTCACACACACTCTCTTTCTCTCTCAAATAAATAAATAAATAAATAAATAAAATCTTAAAAAACAAAAAACAAAAGGACATGTAGAAGACCTACAACACCGATGGCAGAGGTTTTGAAAACTGCCTGTTGCCCTGTCTGCAACTTCCTCCCTGGTCCCATGCCCATTATAGGAGAAAGAGACCTGAATTCTAATCTCTCAGCTCTCGACCCCTAAACCTCTCTGTAGGTGTGACCGTCAGCAAGTAATTTAACTGCTCTAGGCTTGGTTATATCATCCTAGTAAAAGTGAAAGCTTCGGGCCAGATGAATACAGTTGTCTTTACAGAAGTGATACAGGTATGTGGAAACAAATACTCAAATTGTGGTAGAGACACATGAGTAAAAATCTTTCCCCTGCCGCACTCCCAGGTCTCTCTCCTCAGACAAAGTCCCTTTGGACTAATTCTGTCTTATTCCTCTAAATGCTACGTGTATGCCTCTAGTTCTTAATTTATCCACTCTAAGCAATATCATTTATCTTTGCACTCTTCAAGACAAAGAATTTAGTTTACTACTTTTCTCCTATATTTAGTTATACGTGTGAATATTTTAATGATTTATATCCATACCCTTTAGTAGACTTAAAGCCTTATTTCTTTTTTTAACACTGTTTCTTAATCCATTCATTTTAAGTAGTATCCTGACTCTCCACTAAGTGAATTAATGTTCCCTTCACTCCTCTCCACCTCTCCTCTTCCTTTAATTTCCTAGCTTGTCAGTGAAATCTTTACTTTTTTTTCACCAAAATCATAATTTTTATATTGTACAAAATTATATTTAAATTCTCTTTTGTAACTACAGTTGTCTTTAATGCTTTTTCTATAGGTTAATTCTGAAAATTGGAAGCCAATAAAGTGTAATTACGTGAATAGTATTTACTGCAAACCGAGGTAGTGCGCTTAGATACACAGAGGGAGTGGAGCATGTGTCACCAAACCTGGGTCACCTCAAGAGGAACACTGCGAGCATCAAAGCCACACTGATTCTCCCATTGCACTCTGCATGCTGCTTGAAATCATTTTACCCTGTAGCTTGCTTCATATTATGAAAGGCTGTCCTTTTAAAATACCCTCAGCCTTGAAATTTAGCCTGGGAGTTCTCAAATGTGGCTATACTTTGGAGTCCCCAAAGAAGCTGTTAAGAAACCCTGATATTTAGAGGATCCCACATCCAGAGTTTCTGATTGAACTGGGCTGGAGTGTGGCCTAAACATCTGGATTTTTATATTTTTGGCTGATGCCTCCAGTGAGTAGCCCAAGTTGAGGACCCTGACCATTAACGTCGATCATGTCTAGTAGAGTCAAAGGTCAAGAACGATCCTGGGCCCTTTGGAAGCAAGAGCAGAAAGTAAAACCTGATACCAGCTGAAGGCTTCTAGAACATTTTATTTCTTTGTTGGTTGCAGTTGCCTCCTTCATAACCTACCACTGCTACGATTGTTGAATAAGACACACTTCTCCACGCTCAGCTTCTGAGGTGTTCTATCTGGTGGTCGTTACTCGAATGGAGAGCTGGTTTTGTTTCAAGTCTATTCTTTTCTTAGGTGGATACTCCGGGGCGTGGGGAGCTGGAGCTGTTGCAAGGAATTGCATGAAATCTCATCAGGTCCTTGATCTTCACACCTACGTTTCAAAAACTGATTTTTTTTTCATTGTGTCTAAGAATTTAACAGGCACCGTTGTTTCCAGTAGTTCCGATCTGATTTTGTCTCATTTCCAGGGTCAGTAGAAAAGTTGTTCTCTTTCAGCCCTCCTACCAAGGCACCCAGAAGAGCTGGAGGCAGGCTGTGGGCCTGGGGTCCTAGTAGGTGTAGCAGGCTGTGAAGAGGGACTGAGTAGAAGCAGCGCCAGAAGAGCCCGTGTGAACGTACTGTCCTTTGGCGGCCTGGCAGTTAGCCTGAAAAATGAGCGTGAGAGGGGACGTGGGTTAGAGCAAACACAACCGTGGACTTGCCCCTCTGGCTCTCGTTGGAATCCAGCTCCACCTGCGTCTGGATTTCTCTCTCCTTACAGTGGTGTTGCTAAATATTGGTGCTGATAGCATTCCTTGCCTTCTTTACCACGTTACCTCCTTTTTTCAGTCCCAGTTTTCCGAGCATCTCTCAGGCAAGCTGAAGTTTGTGTCCGTTACTGAGAAAGTTTCTTTTTAGTGCCAACAATATTGCAACAACAGTATTAGGAAGTGAAGTTGAGAAACTTCTCATTGAGACAGTGATAAGGGAATGGATATCTCAGCCTGAACAGTGGAGACACTTGCGATGGCCACTGTAGCAGTTTGCTAGGAAACGGACCAGACGGTACGCAGAAGGAGCAGGCACAGCCAGAAGTACAACACAGCAAATTTTAAAAATTCTTTTTAAAAAATTTCCATTTACACCTCTACCGGCCCACAAGAATATATCATTTTTTGTAGTTGTAATCATACTATCATTTGATTGCTTGTGTAAATTCCACGTAAAGGGGAGTTCAGAGGGGCGCCTGGGGGGCTCAGTCATTAAGCGTCTGCCTTCCGCTCAGGTCGGTCCTGGGATCGAGTCCCACATGGGGCTCCCACTCAGCGGAGGGCCTGCTTCTCCCGCTCCCATTCCCCCTGCTTGTGTTCCCTCTCTCGCTGTGTCTCTCTCTGTCAAATAAATAAAGTTTTAATAAAAGGGGGGGGTTCAGAATTATGAAACCCACAATAATAGTATTTGAGGGCCACTCAACGGTACCATGTCTTCAAGTCCCTGTTGCTCTTATCTTGCTTTCTCCGGGACTCATTTCCACATCTACAGTGATTGTCAAAGCATGTTGCATGGACCTAAGCACTTCTTAGAAATGGAAATTCTCAGGTTCAACCCCACACCTTCTCAATTAAAAACTCAGTGGCTGGGGCAATCTGTTTTCACATGCCATCCAGGTGATTCAGATGCATACTCAAGCTTGAGAACCACCATCCTAAATGAGCTCAGCTTCCCTTCTTTTGTGCGATTGGCCCTTCCGACCCTTACTTTCACAATCATATTAGCTACATCTCCCTGCCCCTCATCAGCCACAGCCCCCCACAGTCACACCCCGCTCTCCATCCTAACAAAGTCAGGCACTACCTCTAAAATCTTGCACCTCTCTTGTGCCCCTGAGATGTCTTCTAAGCTTCTCTGGGGTCTGCCTTTCCTTTAGTGCCTCATTGCCGAACTGCTGGCTACACTGATTCCCTGCCCAGCCTCCTCCGTGATCAGCAAGCTGAATACAGCTATTGCTCAAATTCAGCACTTTCCTGTCTCCCTATTAAAGTTTTACTCTTCTATCCTATTTCCCATTTGGATTGCTCTAGATCTTCCTGCATGGTTAAGAGAGCTATTAGGAAAATTCAGGATCTAAGTTAATGCACCGGAAACTCACTCTCATTTCAGCTGCACCTTGCCTGACCCTTGGCCACTCTTGTCTGGTAAGTCTCCCAGCAGACCGCTTCAATAGCTATGCCAAGCTTCCCTGCTGTGAAGATGGAAATCTCCATTCCTTTATCCCCCTCAACAGATGCCCTCAACTGTAATCAACCACTACATCCCTTCACCTCTACAGACCTGATTCCAAACCCATTTTTTTTCTTCTTTGTTGTCTCTTCCCTCCTTTCCAAGACCAACTCCACCACCTGCATTTAATAGTTTCACACAATCCTTTTTCTTCTAACTCCCTATCCTCTCAATTATCCCCACTGTCCTCATCTTTAAGCTCTCCTCTGGCTCCTTTTGCTTTACATTTAATTTCTTTATTTTTTTTTATTATGT
Organism: Ailuropoda melanoleuca; assembly: GCF_002007445.2. Classification (NCBI taxonomy): domain Eukaryota; kingdom Metazoa; phylum Chordata; class Mammalia; order Carnivora; family Ursidae; genus Ailuropoda; species Ailuropoda melanoleuca. Next base: position 31,169,552 of record NC_048224.1, read on the forward strand.
TCAATTAGCCAACATACAGTACATCGTTAGTGTTTGATGTAGTGTTCAACGATTCATTAGTTGCATATTAACACCCAGCGCTCATCACCGCACGTGCCCTCCTTCATACCCATCACCCTTTCAGTTTACATTCAAACATGCCTGGCTGTCTCCTATTTGGCTAAACTCTAAGCTCCCTGAAGCCAGTATCTGTGTCTCCTTTGTTCACCCCAGTCCTTGGCTCACAATAGATATTCAAAAAGGAATAGTTAATGACTGAATAAAATCTTTTTCTGTCCTCATTTCTCCTGGTCCTCTTTCTGGGCCTTTTCCTGACAATCGTCTTGAATTGGTGCCTTTCCTCTTCTCTATTGAAACTGTTGTGTTGAGGGTCACCGATAGGCTCCCACATGCCAATCTCAGCTTATTTCTCAGCCTTGATTCTGAATCTCTCTGTAAAGTGTTCTGACTGACCCCCTTGAAACTTTTTTCTATTTGTTCCCAGGATCCTTGGCACATCCTCTCTTATTACGGCAGCTTGTTAGTGGCTTTCTTCTGCTTCTTCCTAAAATGAAAGTTGCTCTGGTTCAGTCCTTGGCCCTCTTCTCTTCCCTCTCAAGTGTCTCTGTGGAGATTGTCTACTGTCTACTGTGATCAACTCTATTCCCAGTGCGGATCGTTCACAACCCTCCCCAACCCTCCCCTTCCTACTGAGCTCTAATGCCACCTTTTCAAATATCTAGTAGACACTACCTGGAGATACCGCCACGGCCTGAAGAAAACAGTGCTTCTCCAGGTAAGAGAGCCAGGCTCCTAGTATCCACTCGATCAAGTAGATAAGAAGTAATAGCATCTTAGGGCCCTGGGTAGCTCAGTCGTTTGAGAGGCTGACTCTTGATTTCTGCTCAGATCGTGATTCAGCGTCGTGGGATCCAGCCCAGCCTTGGGCTTTGAGCTTGGCACAGAGTCTGATTGAGATTCTCTCTCTCCCTCTCTCTCTGCCCCTCTCCCTGCTCGCTCTCACTCTCTCTCTAAAATAAATAAATACAGGGGCACCTGGGTGGCACAGCGGTTAAGCGTCTGCCTTCGGCTCAGGGCGTGATCCCGGCATTATGGGATCGAGCCCCACATCAGGCTCCTCTGCTATGAGCCTGCTTCTTCCTCTCCCACTCCCCCTGCTTGTGTTCCCTCTCTCGCTGGCTGTCTCTATCTCTGTCAAATAAATAAATAAAATCTTTAAAAAAAAATAAAAATAAATAAATAAATAAATACAATCTTAAAAAAAAAGAAAAAGAAAAAAAAAGGACTAGATCTTACCAGGGCCCGCTTCATGAAAGCCTCCTGGGTTGCCTTCTTATTGGCGGCCTTGCCACCCCAGGCGGCCAGTGCACTGGCCTGCAAGGCCCGTCCGTAGGAGAAGCTTAGTTTCCAGGGCTTTGGGAGAGGGCAAAGGTTGATAGCGTTGAGGTTGAGAGTAGCATCCTCTTCGCTCATGCCGCCAGACAAGAAGCAGATGCCTGGAAGGAGAGAAGCCATTGCACTCTGCTGTTCCCAGCTTCCCTACCCAGCTTGAGAAAGCGAGCCAGGAGCCTAAAGGAACGGAACACCTCAATCCTTTCTCTACTTGATTTGCATGGAACTGGGTTGGAAAAATCAGTTGGCTTTTGCCGAGGCTAGCTGGGCTAAGGAGAGAAAGGCTTTAATAAATAAGGAGCGTGGTGAACTACTGAGGAAAGCAACGGATTGTGCGCATTTGGACAGACTCAGGCTGTGTGGTTTCTTGGAGTGTAAGAGCAAGCGCTGGCCGCCTGTGAGATACAGAGGTCTGTTTCTGGATAGGAGACTCCCGGGAAAACACAAAAACGGGTGGAACTCCTTCACGGGATAAGGGCTAAGACATAAGTCAGAGAAGAAGGAAAGCCTCACCAGGAACAGCTGCAGGGACGGTCCGGTGGAGAGCTGTGACAGTGGCCATAGCCACCTGCTCTGGAGTATACTTTTTGGTGCAGGCATGCCCAGCAGTCACCATGTTGGGTTTCAGCAGGGTGCCCTCCAGGTACACGTGATGGTCATTCAGGGCCTTATAGACAGCAGCCAGGACCTGAGGCACAAGAGACCCAAAAGGTGAAACCCAGAGCCAGCCTGACAGTCACCTGCCCTTGGCACTTCTAGGTTGCAGGGATGACAGACAGAGGAATCCTCATATGTGGCTTGGCCCAAGTTTCCCAACCAGCCCCAAGTCCTCATCAGGGCAATGCACAGGCAGCGGCAAGCCCCAGCCATTGAGCACAGCCACGCTGGCCTCGCCCCACCTCCCCTGTCTCACTGCTCACTGCGGGGACTGGTGGCATGGCTCTGCTTTCTGGAGCCCCCTCACTCCTTCCTTCCCACCACTCCCTTTGGTCACTTGAGCCCACCTTGATGTAGCAAGCTGGGGACATCTAAATTGGCCTCCATTTTCCATCCCCATGGAAGCTGAGTAGTTCTAAAAACATACATTTTAGAGACAGAAGCACTTTCAGACCTCATCTCAGTCCACCTACTTTTGCAAGTGGAGAAAGTGAAATCAGGTTGCATTACAGATACGAACAAAGTACCTTCTAATTACATTTTGTCATGTGAGTCTCATCTTATTTTTAAATTTTTTTGTTTACATGTAATATTACTGATCCCAAAAGATGACAGGATTTACCCACAGCGCCACAGCTGGGAACATGGATTGTCAGATCCAAGTCTTGGTACTGCAAATCCTGTGCTTTTTCCATATGGAGAATACCATTGTGCCAAAAAAGTAGATTTGATAAGTACCCCCTTACCGTCTCAAGGCTACATAATGATTCCAACTGAAGAATATTTCATATATAACAGCTGATATATGTTAAGTAACAGCTCTTACTTAAAAATAAGATATTTTAACTGAAATTGGGGCCTTTACATTCAACTTACCTTCTCAGTAACATACTGGCAGTGTTCCAAGTCATGGTCTCCATCGGGAATGACCTCTGGTTCAACAATGGGTACCAGCCCATTCTAAAAAGGAAAAAGGAGGAGATAAAGTGCAGCTCTGCTCACTGTGATCCTTTCCTTAAGAAGATATTTGACAGTTGCAATTGGGATAAAATGAAGGCCTTTAGAGAAGCGCCATTCACTGACTTAAAGGCAGTACAAGGAAATTTAGTGGGATCTCTAGTGAGCATTTGTGGCTTAGCCAAAAAAAGAACAATGAGGTTAAAAAAAAAAAAGTTCTCCTGGGAGTGGGTAAAATAATGCAAATCCTTAATTTCTATATATACAGATTCTCCTAGAGACTATTCTAGCTACCTCAGAACCTAGCTCTCACCCTTCTAGGGCAGGCAAACTTAAATCACTAAGAAGGATGCTCCTTGTGTGGGTTAATTAAGGAATTAAGCACTGTATAGAGTTCTAACTGGGACTCTCCAGGTGCTCGCAACTCAGGTAACCTCGACACAGCTCCCACATGAGCAAATTAGACTTAGCTGGGATCCTAGAGACACTATGTTGGGAGAGGTTCTGAAGAAACCTCTTTCCGACTGCTTTTTAGCCCAAGGGGAAGGCAGAGCACCTGCTGACAGATGCTGGCATAGCGGGCCAGGGCGTTGGCGTTTTCCTGGATGGCAAGGTGGGATGGACACTGGTTGTCAATCCGCAGCACAGCGCGCCATTTCCCAAAGTCAACACCGTCTTTCTTGTACTGAGCACAGCGCTCAGAAAGGCCATCAAGCCCTGCAAGTCACAAAAGAAAGAAAGGCTTCTTTGCACCATGTCCCTGATCCATGGGGCCACTGATAAAGTGAAGGAATTCTCCTTGCTTTACCTCTTGGTCAGCAGAGCTTAAGGACTGAAAACATCCAGGCAAGTAAATACTAATCCCAGTACTAAGCCCAAACTGGGGCTTTATACTTAATAAGAACAGAGGGAACAAATATTTGTTTAGTATTACTATGCTCCAGGCATGATTCTAGGCATTTTGCATACCTTATCTCATTTAATTATCATAACAATTCTTATAGTTAATATTATACTTGTTTTATAGACGTGAAAACCGAGGCTCCAAGAGGTTACGTGACTTTACCAAGTTTGCATAGCTAACGGATGATGAGCCAGGATTCAAATTCTGCTTATCTAACCTAATGCCGTGGTCCATACTCGTCCACTTGGGCAGTGAGCACCTTGCAAAACTGTCTGATTAGTAAATGACAGAACCAGGAGTCAAACCCCGTGGGTCTGATCCCAAAGCTTGGGACCTTTCCTCTCTTCTGCTGCTAGATTTTTCTCTAAAAATTATACTCTCAGGTACAGAGTATCTTCTCTGTGCAAAGCACCATGGTAAGCACTTTATGTACGTGGTCTAATTAATCCCCATGACTACTCCGCAAAGCAGATACTGTCATCCTGTTTTAACTGACTCAGAACATGTACGTGACTAGCCTGAGGCCACATAGTTATTGATCGAGTAGAGGAGCCAGGGTTGAAAAGCAGGTGTGTGTGACTCTAAAACCAGGGTGAGATTCATATTTGGTCTTCCCTTGCTCACCTCTTCTCTTGCCTTCATTTCTAGCATATATTAGCTGGATTCATATCATGATATCCTTACCTTGAATGGTGGTTTCTTTGTTGGTTCCTGCAAGGGGAGCACCTCCCTGGTCTAACTGTGAATATAAATAATTAACAAGTAATTAGCAGGTGTCAGGGGTCCCAGGAAAACAAAAGCAAAGCCCTTCGTACTAATAGTTCTCATCTTTCACAAGCTAAGGAGTTGAATTAGGAAGGTGTATTAGACACGGGGTGGGTGGTGGGGTGAGACACAATTAAATCCATAAACGAAGGAAAGTATCTGGAAGGAACAATGCAAGAGTGTCAACACTAAGAGGATGGAACATGTGAAAGCACAGGCCTGGAGCTTGGGAAGTAATAAGTAATCTGACAGGACCCGCGACACAGAGGTGTCATATAAGATCAGCTTCTCTTAACTTATTTGTTCAAAGGACATTTATTGAGCACCTACACATACCGAGTACGACATTATTCCAGGAAACCTAAAGACTAAAGATGCAGCCCCTACTCCCGGCCTAGCAGAGGCTGAGGTCATGAGCCCGAGAGGTAGACAGTGGAGTTTGAACTGGCTCTGGCTTTGCCTTGCTGTGGCCAAGTTATGCTATGCCTCGTAAGTCTGTTTTCTCCCCTCATCTCTAAAATGACGATAAGAACGGATTTGACCTCCAGAGGTTATGAGGAAGATTAAATGAGTGTGTGGAGTTGTAAGCACTCAACAGATACTAGTTTTCATCCCTGAGTTCATGCAGTTTTGGAAGACTGAGTTATGCCTGGACAGTAAGTGCTTTAATAATAATAGAGTCCATGAACTAAATAATAATTATAAGACAGGAACTGTTTTAAAAACTCCTTTCCCGTTTTAGAGATGAGAAAATTGAGACACCAGGAGATTAAGTACCTTGTAGAAAACTTGGTTGAAAGAAGAAGGCACTGGCAGAAAAATCTAGGAAAGGATCTGGTTCTCAGCGGAGGGATGATGACGGAAAGGAGAGGCAACCAGATGAGGAGGGCGTTCAGAGCATCGGCCCAGCGACCGGGCTGGGAATTTGGCTGGGATGCAGCAGAAGGGAGATGGGAACGGAAGTGTTCACCTTGATTCCCACCACGATCCCCTTTTCCTTAAGGATGTTTCTGAACAGCTTTCCCTGGCTGTCCTTCTGGTAGAGGGTCTCATGGAACAGGATCACGCCCCCGATGCTCTGGTTGATGGAGTTGTCCACGGTGAAGAGGATTTCTCGGAACTGCCGCCGGTTCTCCTCCGTGTTCTCCACCTTGATTCTCTGCAGGCGGTTTCCCATGGTGCCTACGGCGGGCGGGCCAAAGGCAGCTTGAGGAGCTAGCCAGGGCTTTACTGCTGGCCTCCTCCCCTCTGGTGACCCTCAGCAGGATGGATGCCAAGACTCTCTTTTTTATTCAGATTTTTAAAACTCCTGTCTCTCTTTTTTTTTTTTTTTTTTTTGGCTCCCAGGGGAAAGACCTTGGCTGCTACCAGGATGCTGGATAGGAAGCATATGGACTGGACGTGTCAGGGTCAGGGTGCAAGCTACCATCAGGCCCAAGAGTGTATGTCAGGCCCTCGGGCCTCTCCAGCCACCACCACCCTCACCAAGGTCCAGCCCTCAATCTGACTAGATGTACATACAATAGAAGGAGGGGTGGGGCGGGCTCTTGACTTCCCTGGCTTCTATCATTTATGGTGGGCCAGACAGGCCTGCCCCAACCCTCCTTTGTGCCATGCTGGGCTTCTCTCAGCCACAAGCCCTTCCCTCTTCCAGATGTGGACACTTCCCTGCCCTCTCTGCCCTTCCCTAGCTGACCTTACACTGACTTCTCATTAGCAGCAGAGGTCTGTGTCTCTGATCTCATTCTGGTTATGGAGTTCTTGACCTTGCTACCGTCCAGATTCAACTGATCCCTGGCAAGGAGCCTTAAAACGGAGGGCTTGAGCCTCTTCCCTTGGTTTTCAGAAATCTGCCTACTGGAACTACAGGGCTCAACACGTCTCTGCTTGCTGGGTCTTCTGCTCCCACTCCTGTGTACCTTTATTCCTCTGAGAGGGAAGAGAATACAATTGTTGCTTGCCTCGGCTAAGTTGTAGAAATAAGAATACGCTTGTTGTATGACGTGACTTGCACTCACCTACAGACTCATCGGCAGCCAGGATCCCCTTCCCATTGGCAACAATGCGCTGGGCAATGTCGGAGAGCTCCTTCTTCTGTTCTGAGGTGAGGGCTGGAAATCGGTGGGTCATGGTGACAGATCTGGAAAAGAGCACGGGCGTGTCCTGAACAGAACTCAGGTGGCTCAGATAGATTCGTGATCAAGACAGGGAAGGTGTACAAACAAACCCTCTAGGCCCCTCTTACCCTTCCGGCCCACTTCCATAACTGGATGAACAAATGAGGTCTGGGCTTTTCCCCCATTAGCTTAAGTAGTTGCAATTAGCCATAGTGGATGAAGGTGGGATGCCAAATTTCCTGGTCATTCGAAATAGAATGTCTTCCAGGAGACTTTTGGGTTCACTGATCCGGAGACTGAACCAACTCATTGGTGACCCACTCCAATCTGATAAATACATGGCACTGCGGTACTTGACTATCTCTCTATGGATTTCTGGTGCCTTTGTGTGCTCTGGATGACTTGAGGCCAGGACCCTGAGGCTTTTAGCCTCTCTGGCCATCTCCCATTTTGTTCTGTTAGCCTGTGTTATTCTCTGGGTAGTCAGCTTGAGAGGGGAAGCTGCCATTTGGCCTTGCAGTTAACCTCCCTTAGCTTTAGGACATAGAAAGTATGGTGTGTAAGGCCCCCCCCCTTTTTTTTAATATTCCATGACCTATGACAGTATTTGGGATAGATGGGGAAGATTTTCCCTAAGTGCTTCTGGGCTGGAGGCTCCCTAGACTCTAAGGATGCTGAAGTCACATGGTGACCCCTGCTCCAGTCATTCGTATCTTCACTGCTCCAGCAAGGAAGGACTCTGGTTTGAAGATCCCCTATCCAAGCACCCTCCTCAGCAGTGGTCCTCTGAGGGGGATCACTGCTCTTGTTCAACTGCCACTTTGGGCCAGTCTTGAAAATGCAAACTCACAGGGCTCTCCTCTTGGATGTTAGAAAGAATAATTTTGCCTGTGTTGGACTATCACAGAAAAAAAAATGGTAGTAAAGATGATCTTGAGTGTTTTCCTATCCAATCCTATGACCTCCTCCTTTCCCTGGTCTCCTCCCTCTCATACACTCAAGGGTAGACGCCCCATGCCTGCTTTCTACTTCCCGCAAGCCCAGGGACACCTCAGTTCTCATTTGTTCCACTCAGCAATGAGGTAACCAGGGCAACTAGTATCTTCATTAATTAATGAGCAAGCTAAGACTCAGAGAAGTTAACTGATTTGTCCAAGGTCTCAGCTAGAGCTGAGCTATCCAAGAGCTCCCCACCCAGTCCTGCCCCTCACGGCAAATCAATTTTCTTCACATTTTCTGCATCCCTTCAAGGCAAGCTTGATATAAGAAAGTGGATGGCTACTAAGCTAATTCTTGAGAAGGTATCATTGGTATCACTGATGCCACTCTCACTTCAACAGGAGTCCTCGTCTTAACCCAAAAGAGTAGAACCACAACGCTGTCACTGTGGACAGGACAGGCTAGCAGACAATGATCTCTAGAGAAGATATTCTTCCAAGACCCTCCCATCCCAGCCATCTGAACATCATGTTTCCCCTTGTTTACATATGAGTCCCTAATAGTGTCGTCAGGGATTAGGAGCTATCAATCTGGCCACTAGATCTTTATGCGGAAAAAGCCAACCTGAAGGTGGCGACCTTCAGGACCAAGTGCAAATTTTCCTCTCAGTTTAGGTGATTGCATCAAGGAACTCACAACTAAGAAATAAAGATGTTTCCTTAATGAAACAAAAGGAAAACACAGCCCAATAACAGCAAATCACCATTAATGCCAAGTACTCCGCTAATTGCTTTACGAGCACTGTATAATTCATTCCTTATTATAACGTCCAAAGGCAGCTGGGCTTCCCCCACCACTACTACGTAATAGATAAGGAAAGAACATAAGAGAGTTTAATTATTTGTCCAAGGACATTTAACTAATAAGGCACAAAGTTGGGATAAGGGACAGTGCTCCCCTCCTTTCAGGGAAGAGTAAGCCTCGTGAAAGGAATCAGCCTTTGGGTGACTCTAAGGTGACTCTTGGTAACACCCCAGAGTACTTGTTGAGGACACCCCCAGCGTACCCCAATCTATGGCCTGCAGCTCATCATCCCTACACCATGGCCTCGTCAATTCATAAGCGTCTCACACATTCACACAGGTTTTCGCTGCCAGATCAGACAGACCTGGGTTCAGGGACCATCTCGGCTTCCTCCTCGCTGGGACCACAGGCAAGTCAGTAACTTCTCTAAGTCTCAGTTTACTGTGGAATAAATGGTGCTCATTTCTGCTCCGGGTGTCTCACTGCCAAGTGGATCTACTGTGACCTGTGAGCACCGTACTCACCATATTGCTCAAAATATACTTGTTGAGTTAATTGCATGAAAAATATGAAGATGTTTTATAACACATTATGAATATATTGGGTATTATTATTTCTCTTTTTAATTTTTTTAAAAAATAATTACCTGAGAGTCCATGTTTCTATTTACAGCCAAGCTATTTTTTTCAGTCTGTGTGTGCTGACTCAACCAGAAAAAAACAGAGAAGAGGTCCAATCGAACCAATACTGTTTATGGGAAGTTAAACTTCTACAGAGGGATTAAAGGTCTATACAACATCAGCACAAATGTTGCCCCTCTGTTAATCATAAAACAGGGTCACAGACCAATGTTCATCCCTGGGAGACAGGAGGCCAGCTGGGAGTGGGTAACCATAGAGAAAGATTTCGTGCTCCTAAGTCTTTGCTCACAAGGCCTCGAGCCGATTTATGTTTAAAGCGTGATGGGAAGTTGTTCACATTATATTATTAAGTGAAAAGGGAGGAAAAAAGCAAGTGTCAAAGAAATACGTAATATATAATATCATTCCTTTTTAATTAAAAAAATGGTATAACACATACTGTTTGTAAATCTATATAAGCAGAGAATAACCGCCCTGGGGTCACCTGTGGGGATTCGGATGGGATGGACTGACTCTCACATTTTACTTTATAAATTTTTTGTAATGTTTGATTTCTCAGGTTTATATATGACATTATGTATCATACATAATATATTAACAGGTGATACATACACAAATCTGGGAGGAGGTTGTGAGTATGAAAATATGAGAGTAGAAAGCAATCACAGAAAAATAGCTGCAAATGACCTCAGGGATAACTATTAGCGACCGCACCAACTTTAAAGATGGGGAAACTGAGGCTCAGAAAGAATATGTCTGATGCCCCTTCTAAATTGTGATGCTCTAGGATTGTAAACCACATCCTACTGGCTTATGACTTGGAATCCCTTTTCCAATCCTTTTCAGCAAAATAGCACATGAAACCTACAGTATGGTTCTTTCTGCCTTCCTCAAGAGGTGTTGTGAAAAGAGAATGATTGGTAAAACATGACAATTTAACTGCTGGAGAAATATAAGTGAGTAGAGAGTCCATTCACTTCTCCAATGTGCAAGGCAGATGGGTTTTCAAGAGGACATGAGGGGCTTATTCATTGAAAGCCTATGATCTCCAGGCACCGTGAGCAAGATTTTTATATACAGATGTGTGAAGATGCCCACAGCTTCATTCCCCACCCCAGCGTCACAGTGACAAGCGCAGTGAGATGCCTTAAGACAGCCTGGTGCCTTTGAACACACATGAGGTAGCGCGGAAAGAGAGCTGAGTGTCGCTCTTTCTTCTAAACCTGCACCCAAGTCAAGAGCGTTTCCAGGATTATAGCAACTACACTCCATTCAGCGCCTTGGGCTCTAGCGCCGGCCTGGGTGGTCCCCAGATGTGCCTTGGCCTCATGGCAGCAGAGCTCGAACCCCCGCAGGATCCAAACTGGCCAATGGAGCCCTAGGTAGCTATTTAGAGAGAAGTTTATTTTAAAAGGCAACATATCCTCACAACATGTCTATTTTTCAGAGAGTAGAGCAAAGGTCCCAAAGGACATCAGCCACTTTTGATTCCAAATACCTTAAGCTGTAGGATCTTCAAAGTAGGAAACGTTAAAGGAACTATCAGAAGAGTGGAAGTTTGACAATTCGGGATCAAATGAGGGCGGTGCTCTGTGCCGATTCCGAGCCTGTTCCGCGTCTCATTTGAGCAGTGGGGGAAGGCAAGGGCAACACACACCAGGAGTTCATTTGTGTGCCAAAGAAACTTCAGTGCCAGCACCAGTGGGTGTAGGAGGAGAGTAAAGAAAACGACATAAGACGATAGGTCTGCAAATAAATCATGGAAATAAGCAGTTGTGACGGGGAGAGTAGAAATGAGCAGGGATCTCAGGAAGTGATTAGAACCTAACCAAAGACGTATATCAAGTTGTTTCTCGCTGGGAGAGCCCTCATACGGGTAATACTGGGAGCGGTCTTGAACATTTTGCCTCCAGAGAGTCAGCAACCGTGTGGATGAGCGTTTAGGCTTGGGGAGAAAAACCACCCTTTCAGCACAGCAGCACACTTTCAGCCACCATCAAGTTTGTCCTGAAAATACAAGCAAACAGACTTCCCTGCCTGCGGGTGCGGCCGCATCATTAACCCTCACTGCCTGCTGCAGGCCAGGTAGACAAAGGACGTCCTGTACTCACGGTTTGGGAGAGAAGATTCTCCTTTGGGATCAGGAGCTGTGGAGCAGGCAGCCGCCGCCAAATAGGACGAAACTTTGGGAACACGCGGTTTTTATAGACCTCCTGTCAAAGTTGGTTTGTTGGTTTTGGTGGGTTTTCTTTTAACTTTCACCCTCCCCTTCCCACCTTGACCTGAGAGGGAGGTGTTTATCCCGTGCCTGATTGGCTCACGAACAGCCAATCCCGATCATGCTCACACACTCAGTGGCCACCCGGAATGTTAAAGCTCCAGGGGTATCTGGAGACCTCATTGTTCCTAATCTAGACGGTTCTTCTTTCAGGTGGGGGAACTGAGGCACAGAGGATTAGGGGATTCCCCGAAGCCACACAGCTCGTAACTGACACAGCCCTAGAGTCACCAACAGAACCTGGGAAGAATGTCACCTTAGCTCTAGCACTTACTAAACACGTGACCTTGGCCAAGGGGTTTTCTTTCTTTCCTTCTTTTTCTTTCTTTCTTTCTTTCTTTCTTTCTTTCTTTCTTTCTTTCTTTCTTTCTTTTCTTTTCTTTCTTTCTTTTTCTGTTTCTCCGGGCCTTAATATTCCCCTCTGTAGATGGGATCTCAACTTCACAAGAGCATTAAATGAGTTTGTAGAGCGCCTGCACACAGTAGGCATGAAATCCCTCCTTGTCCCCCAAACCAAGCTGCCCCCCATGTTTTTAATACCAGAACCCTCTGTATCTACCCCATTCTCATTCTTTCTCACCTTTTATGCATTCGTCTTTAACGTTGGTAAAAAACTAGAACAAAACTCAGAGTGATTGATGTAAGCCACCAGCTTCCCTAGTTATGGCACTGTCTGGGTAAGGTTTCATTTTACAGGCATTTTTTCCCTAAGCACTAAATCAAAATCTAATTCAAGAGAAGGCAAATAAAATTTTCTTCCTGAGGGAAATAAAAGTTCTGGGGAAATCTAAAAATAATGAATGACCATGATCATAGGAAAGCATAAAATTCTCAGAACTATATTCTTTTGGAATAACTCATAAAATGGAAGGGAGAAAACAAAACCCTAATAACCAAATGCTCAATGGTGTAGGGTGTGACACTCTAATAAGTGAACTGTCAATGGAATGAAGGAAAAAGAAGCAGAGAACTAAGTTGTCTTTATAGAGTTTAGGCTCAGACAGCTTCTAAAAGTGGGGGAGCAGTAGACATTGAACATGATTATTAAAGGATATTGAAATGTTTGAAACACAAAACTGAGACTCATTCGGCTAGAGAAGTTTTGGCCAAAGCCTGTCCCAAGGAGAGCAAAGGGCCAGGCCAAGTAAAGGTTGTCAGCATTCTTGACTCCACGTGCCCCCTGAAGGCACACTTTGTGGTTTCCCCATCTCCACCTGAGACTCACGCAAGCTCCTGCTGCTTGATTCATCAGACCAAGATGACCTCATCTGTGGATATGTAAGTTTCCTCAGATTTGATTTTTGTCAAAGGAGAATGGAGGAAGAAAAGGTGGGTAGTGATGACAGACTGGCGAGCAGGGTTAGTGACGGCTGTTGGGGGTCAGGGCTGGAGTGTCAGAATCATGACTACAACGTGCCACCTGCCAAGGGGTGCATGGTAGAAATAATTTTACTTATGCTAACAGCACAAATTATTCTTGTCATAACAATGACAGCAATAATAATAAGTAGCTATTTTTTGAGGTGTTAGGATGCATCTGGTTCTTTTCATACGTGATCTGCCATCTCAGCACCCCTCTGAGGAGAGTTTAATACTCCTATTTTCTGGATAGGGAGACTCTCATTCGGAGAGGGCAAGTAACTTGTCACAGGACGGGTACACAGGGACTCCTGTTTCCTCCAAGCCAGTGGTCTAAAGCAGAGCTGCTTACGTTTTGGTGACCACAGACGGCATAGGTTAGTCCTTTCCCTCTTCCCCCTGCCAGCACTTTATAACCTTGGACATTAAACCTGCATTCATCAGGGAAGAATGCCTTGTGTCGGCAGACCTGGGTGGCCCCGCTCTCGCTGGGCATCATTTCACGTGGACAGCAGCCTGGCCAGGCGTGTCAGAGGAGCGTGAACACATTCACCCCTGACTGCTGCCGCCTGCTGCTGCTCCCGTGGCATCAGCATTTGGCCACCTCCGGGCTTGGATGTGCATCTGAAACTCAAAGTTCAGGAAAGCAAGGGCAAGGCTTCCCAGAGCTCAGAGAGACAGCAACCCTGAGCAGCACAGACTGCTTGCAGGGTTATTTTGGGTTGTTTTTTAAGTCTCTTAACTTAGTAAAATGTTCAAAACCGAGATCTGACCTGATCTGTGGAAAGAGCATAAGACTCGGGGCTGTGAAACACTGGGGAATCCTCCAACCTCTCTGATCCTCAGTGCTGCCTTTGGTAAAATGGGCTGCTGCCTCCATCCAAAACTGATTACGAAGCGGGAATGAAATGACATATGATTATTAAGTGGCCTGATCTCAATACATGCTTCTGGCTTAGAGGTCTCCAGTTGCAGACTCTCCTAAAAGGCAAAAAATAAGAGGATGTCATTCATGAGCATTACTGTCAATACCTCCAACAACTGCCACGTTTATTCTCTATTAGCTGCCCCATTCCAGAGAGTTCTGATTTGAATATGACGGGCCACGAATTCAGTGTATTCGTGAGCACCATGAGGTCTGAGTCCACAAACTTGTATATGCAAGTAAGTCTCCTGGATCGTAGAGTTACACTCAGTAGAGGGTTAGTAATATTATAGGAGAGAACTTTCCTAAAAAGGAGCCCCATCCACACGATGCAAGGAAGATCCATGGTTGGGTCAACATGGCATGTTAAAATCTCTTTTCTGATCTGTGGAGCAGATGTTTCTTTAATTGTCTTGCAATCTGCTGTGGGGGTCGGGATGGTGTCAGCACCCTGAAACCAGCAGTCAGTATCTTGGTCATAGGGATAGAGCCAGCGCTGTTTCTGAAGGTGCCCAACATCTGTCTCGAGGTTCTACATACAAAGCATTTGGTTAGCTCCAGAGGAAGTTTGCAGAGAGTACACTTTTGTAGAGAATACACAATGAATAAGACTGGCCTGTTGTCAAGAGATTTCTAATCAAAGAAGTGGGAAGAGAAAATTGAGGTGAGAATCAAGTCAAATCAAACCAAGTAAGAGAATGCGTATTTAAAAAGTGCCAAGTTGTGGTGGTGGTGGTGGTGGTGGTGACTTGTTACCGCAGGGCTCAGTGAAGACTCCATGAAGTAACATGAAAGAAAAGTCTAGATATACCAGACTGCGGCACGGCTACGTTGTGCTCCATACCACCTGATCCAGTGCATCAGATTTTAAGACCTGTGCACAAAAGGTCCGTGAGGATTTAAGGTGATCTAAATTCTAGGGCTTAGAAATACCATCCCCTTGAGACTAGAGACGACTAAAGCCTGAATGTGATAAAGAACGAGGTTTGCCTTGTCTGAGGAGACCTATATGTGCAGTTAGGACGCTGCAGAGGTGCAGTTAGAAAGGACAAGGCTGCAGAATTTCAGGATTAGAAGAACCAGTAGTTTTCTGACAGCAAAGAGTTACAATGGGGTCAGCAGTGACCACCAGCCCCCATTGTCCCATATTCCCTCCTAGCGAGTTGTTTACTGCCTTGTCAGTGTTCTCTCTTTGCCTTTTGCTCAATCATATCAAAGTCCAATTTTTCCCTCACTATCTAATCAGGTTTGTCGGTTACTTATGTCATTTATGACCCCCAGCATGTATTTTTTTCACTATTTATTATCTCTTTGGTGGAACTGTTTGACCTTTAGGTGGGAAGGCCTTGTGCACCAGTGGGAAGAGATACAGATAGGGGGGCACAAGATCTGGGTGGTGGTCTAGTTCTGCCCCTGGCTAGCCAGGGCACTGAAGGAAACCACATTCTCTCAGCCTCCCATCCCTGATGTGCAAAGTGGGCCCAGGAATACCACTCTTGTATAACTTTTCCATGTGGTCCCACTGAGTCAGACACCAGCATCTGAGTGCTTTGAAAATGATAAAGCCCTACTAATTATAGGATGACTAAACCATGTTACTTGAAAGAAGCAAACAGTACCAGTGTTCCTGTGGTACACATGCACATGTGCGCGCGCACACACACACACACACACGTTACATGAGAATCAGAAAACAAGGTTCTGGCCCTAGTTCTACACTGAATGGTGGAACATATTGCCCAAGGGAAGGCAGTACCATTTATTGACCACTCACTCCTCACAGGACCTTTTCTGGGCACCTCACATAGGATCTATCAGTCAGGCCCCACGACATTAGCTGGATAGGCGTTGTTTTAGAGGGGAAGGAGTTGATCCTGTCTCTGGCTCAAGGTCACACCATTAGTAAGTAACAGCTCAAGGACTTAAATATCGATCTGTGACTTTAGAGCCATCCCAGGGCCTTGGACTCATCATCTATGCAGTGAAGGAGGGAACCCTTCTAAAGGTGATATTCTATGGTCTTTCCCTCTGAAATTCATGTTTTTAACACACATGGTTGTCCTAAAACAAAGTAAATGGTTTTAAATAATAATATAAGAAATGCAGACGATAAAATGTTTTCTTTTGGGAAGTATTGCTAAAATAGATTATTTATTGACTAGAAATCTTCAAAATACTGGGGCACCTGGGTGACCCAGTTGTTTGGGCATCTGACTCTTGATTTCAGCTCAAGTCATGATCTCAGGGTCCTGGGATCAAGCTGGGCATGGGGCATGAGGCTCCATTTTCAGCAGGGAGTCTGCTTAAAGGACACTCTCTCCCTCTGCCCCTCCCCCTGCTCGTGCTCCTGCTCTCACTCTCTCCCTCCCTAAAATAAATAAATCAATCTTTAAAAAAAAAGAAATCTTCAAAATACTAGTGTCTATGAAAGAACCTGAGAAGTTCTAACTCCCTGTCTCTTATTCCCCTTTCCCTTGGGCTGCTTCATCCCATAGGAATGAAGAGTGCCAGGCTGACCAGATCCTGGAAGGCTGGATAAAAGGCCCAGACTCTGAGGGGCAGGCAGGCAGCCAGCATCTGCGAATAGTGGACCAGTCCATTGCTTAGCGACCACCTCAGCCCCATCTACTCAGCCACAAAATGAAGAACAGGGTCAGTCAGCCTCCCAGGTAATTAATCCAGTTACCTACAAACTCAACCTTGTGCCTTTCTGAACATTCAGACATAAAATGTTTTGTGTCAAGTCAATATTTTTTCATCATTAAGAATCTGGACTTTGAAGTCAGATAGAACTTACTCTTAAATTTTATCTCAGAACTTCCTCGCTGTATTACTTTGGACAAATCCTCTAAACTCTTTGAGCCTCAGTTTCCTCAGCAGCTAAAGGATAATAATAAAATGTAACCTACAACATTGTTGGAGGATTGGATTGAATGATGCTGAACAAAAAAGGGTTATGCATAATGCCTGGCAAAAATTAATTACTGGATAACTAACAGTTGCTTTCATCTTCCTCATCATCCCCTTCTACATTCTCCAAATTCCCTTTTCCTTCTCGGTCACCAAAGAAGAGTCACTCTAAAACTTCTGCTCCCACAGTACCCAACCTCATCATCTCCTGTGTCCTTCATCCTGAATCCTCCCACCTCACTCCCACCCTCAAAAGCATTCTTCATTTAATATGCAGAAAAATTAAGCTGGATCCCAAGTTCATCTCAAAAGTGGCATGCCCAAATCCAAGAGGAGGAACAACCCCCCCACACAGGGTAGTAGGGAGCTTTAGATAAGGAAAGATTTTTTTCACCTGTGATGGTATCCAAAGTTTGAAAGTGCCACTTATCCCTTGAAAGAGATGAAGAGAGAGGTAGAAGCAGATCTGAGGAGACGGGAGAAAATGGCAGTGTGACTTGTGGAATGTGTAAAGGGGCATGAAGGAGGAGAGATGAATAAAGACATGGCCATGCATTAAAGACCTCGATGTGAGACAGAAAACCATTCAAATCCTAGAGGAGAACATAGGCAGTAATCTCTTGGACATCGGCCATAGTGACTTTTTACTAGATACCTTTCTTGAGGCAAGGGGAACAAAAGCAAAAATAAACTTTTGGGACTTCATCAAAATAAGAAGCTTCCGCACCCGAGAAGGAAACAATCAACAGAACTCAAAGGCAGTCTATGGAATGGAAGAAGATATCTGCAAAGGCCATTTCTGATAAAGGGCTAGTATCCAAAATCTATAAAGAACTTATACAACTCAACACCCAAAAAACCAATAACCCAGTTAAAAAGTGGACAGAAGACATGAGCAGACATTTTTCCAAAGAAGACATACAGATGGCCAACAGACACATGGAAAGACGCCCGACATCACTCATCATCAGGGAAACGCAAATCAAAGCTACAGTAAGATACCACCTCACATCTGTCAGAATGGCAAAAATTAACAACCCAATAACAATAGGTGCTGGCAAGGATGTGGAGAAAGGGGAACCCTCTTGCACTGCTTCTGGGGATGCAAAATGGTGTGGCCACTCTGGAAAACAAAATGGAGGTTCCTCAAAAAGTTGAAAATAGAGCTACCCTATGACCCAGCAATTACTCTACTAGATATTTACCCAAAGGATACACAAATACAGATTTGAAGGGTTACATGCATCCTGGTGTTTATAGCAGCATTATCAACGATAGCCAAATTATGGAGAGAGTCCAAATGTCCATCGACAGATGAACAGATAAGGAAGGTGTGGTATATTTATATAATGGAATATTACTCAGCCATAAAAATGAATGAAATCTTGCCATTTGCAACAACATGGATGGAGCTAGAGAGCATAATGCTAAGTGAAATAAGTCAGTCAGAGGAAGACAAATACCATATGATTTCACTCATGTGGAATTTGGAACTTCAGAAACAAAAGAAACAAACATAGGAAAAAGAGTGGAAAACCAAGAAACAGACTCTCAACTATAGAGAACACACTGATGGTCACCAGAGGGGAGGTAGGTGGGTAGGGAGATGGGTGAAATAGGTGAGAGGGACTAAGGAGGGCACTTGTGATGAGCACCAGTTGTTGTATGGAAGTGTTGAATCACTAAATTTTACACCTGAAACAAAATTACCCTGCATGTTAACTCACTGGAATTTAAATAAAAACCTGAGGAAGAAAAAGAGAGAGAGAGAGAGAGAGAGAGAGGTGGCCATGCAGCCAGTCTTCTAGAGTTAAAAAACGAGGTTGAGTGGCAGGAAGGACCACGGTGCCAGGCAGGCAGACGAGCCGATTTACTCGGCACCCCTGCGCCACACCATTCTGAAAGCATGGCTGACCTGCCCCTCTGCGTGCCTGTCCTCTGTGGCAGAACTGGCTCCTAGTTGTGCTAGGCCCCACGGCACTGCCTGAGGGAGGTGTAAACAAGAGGCTGGAACAAGTTCTCTGAGGCAGGGAGCCCAGGGAGGTCCTCATCCAACTATTGGCACCTCCACAGAAGAGGCAACAGGCAGACTGACTCTGCCAGGCGTCTGCTGGCTCCCCTGAGGCAGAAGAGGGGAGAACTCCCCCTCTTTGAACCTGTTTCCTGCCCAGGGCCTGCCCTCTTCTGCCAGTGGTGCTCCTTTGGGCCGTTTGTCCAGTGAAAACAAAGACCTTTGATCCCGGTGGGGCGGCAGGCAGGGGGGTGGTGGGGTTGTAAAAGCTGCCACTTTAAAAAGTGGGAAGAAAAAAGGCAATCACTTATTATTACAAATAACTGTATTCTGGAATGTCATGGTCAGAGAGAACAGTTTCCTCTTGCTAGAGCTCTTGCCCACACTGTATGCAGTCAAATCTGCTGATCTCTTTTCCAGTGCTCCCTCCTCTCCTCCAACCCCCAGAGGCACTATCTCTGGGATCTCTTCTGTCATGCCTTCTCCCTCACCTATCTCAGACCTATGAGGTTAGCTGCCAATAGTGGCTCTGCAAAAGTGAAGGTCCCTTTTGGGTCTAGTAGGGCGAGAAGGCAAGATCACAAATAGTTATAGTTAACTCACATCTCTCTTTGGCTTTCTTCACCCTTGTAGATCCAGATAAGATTGGCTCAAACCTCTATTCTATAACCTCCAGAAAGCCCGATGCCTTCCTCCAATTTGAGGGAGATTCCAGGGGTTAAGGTCACTCTGGCTCAGAGCTTCTCATTTCACTGAATCAGTTCAGTCAAGCCCATGGGTTACCCCCCAGCCCAGGAGACCAGTCCTGTCCCTACCATGGTGACCCAGAGGGGAAACTTGACTCCTTCATTATATTTCCATAAAAAAGCAAAAACAGACAAATGAACAATTTCATTTGCACAAAGCGTTTTCATAGTGGTAGAAGATTAGCTGAGTCGTATTAAAACTCTTGAGAACTTATTTGAATAATACCAAGTGGTTAGAAGCATTCTTTTGAAGAGAGTTGAGGAAAAACTTTTATAGGTAAAAGGCAGAAGCAAAGAAAAGAAATTATTGATTTGGCGTAGCTTAAAACCTAATTGGCTCTTAGTGATTGGCTGTCCTCAGGTTTTGATTTCATAAGCTTGAGGCATTTACAGGCTTAGATTTTGGTTTGCTTACGTAGGCGCTATGGCATTACAGCCATCTCTGTCTAATGGCCGCCTTGTATAATTAATTTAACAGTAGACACAGCTAGCTAATGGTTTGTGGACAGGAACAGTAATTACATGGTGGCCATAGAACACTTTAAAGTTGAACATCAGTCATCCCTATTCCTAAAAGTCCTTTGAAACCCCCCTGCCCCTAGGCGGGATGTTCCATTCACTGCTGGAGGCTCAGCTTCTCTCCTCTGCCATGTCTCCTGCCCATTTCGTCCCTCTCAGATTGTCCTTAGAATCTGAATTGTTTTTACTCAACCAATAGGTTGAGGCAGTACCCCACCACGCACCTCCAGACCTTTGTATCTTCAAACAAACCAACGTTTTGGGCTGTCAGACAAACCCCTATGCTCTGCTGTGACAAGCCACTCAGAAACCCTGGGATTTCTCCAACCTGCTCCTCCTTCCCTCAGGAGTATTTGGTAGTATGTCACAATTTTGGTTTCTCTTGTAAGTATATTCCAAGGTTGTGTGGTGAGGGCCACAAGAGAGACAAGCCCCCTTGTGAGTTCAGAGGAGGGTAGTCTCTTTCTCTGAGATGGTCGAGGAAGAATCCAAACGCAGACTCACTGACCAGAAGTGAGAGGGTCGAGGTTTTCCGGCCCTGAGATAGAACTTCAGGTATGTGTTTTGGATGGAGGTAGGTGCCAGGCTCTGAGGAGGAACAGTCCTCCCGCGGGCCTGTTTTCCCCTTGCCCTCCTGCTCTGAATGTGGGAGTGGAACAGAACCAGAAAACACCAGAGAAGAATGAACAAAGGACAAGTATTCCTTTGTACCCAGATGATGTAATTTCATTTTCTTGAGTTAGACATGACAAGGACAGACCGTGACCCTTTTAGCTAATCATGGCCTCGAAGAAAGGCAAGGGAAGATATGGACAATTCTGAATCTTAAATTATTTGTTCATAGACATTTATCTGCTTTAAAAGCGGTCTTAAAAATCAAGCCCACACTAGTGTGATGTTTTTACACGTTTGCTTATACAGCCAGGAACAGCATTGTTTTCATTAGGCATATATCAATGAGGTTTTTTATCTTGGCCGAGGAGGGCATCTAGCCAAGGCTAGAACTACTTGGCTATTAACATATAGACTACAAGTTTTGGGCATTTAACTTTAACCAGGACCAACACCAGAAGGCCAGGGAGATCTGAGCTTCACATTCAAGAAAGGCCTCAAATTCAGTTTCGACATTATCACCAAATGAGTTATACACATTTATTGTTATATGTGTGTATTCAAAAGCATTAACATGCTAAATGTATGCATGCAAATTAACTCTGGTTTTGCTATTTCTTCATTTTTAATATACTTACTGGAAGCTGAAATTAGGATGGTAGCTTGGATCTCCCGTGGCTTCTGAGAGGCCCTGTCCCATGCCTATCTTGATTACGTAGCAAGAGAGAGATCTTTTTACTACAGCAAAGGAGTATAAACTTGGGCTTAAGTCCCTTAATTATTGGAAAGATCGCTGGAAAGGAACGTCCGGAGAGGATCCCTTGAAGAATATGCTGTCCACCTGGTTTGATGATGTCAGAGGTACAGAGAATGGGCCCA
Source organism: Ailuropoda melanoleuca (assembly GCF_002007445.2). Taxonomy (NCBI): domain Eukaryota; kingdom Metazoa; phylum Chordata; class Mammalia; order Carnivora; family Ursidae; genus Ailuropoda; species Ailuropoda melanoleuca. The sequence goes on from NC_048224.1 coordinate 31,190,967, forward strand.
TCACACACCCAGGCCTACACCTTTCCTGCTAAAACTGTTTCGGGTGAAAAGCACTGATGTGCTTTTGATGTGTTACGCTCTGATTTGCCTGCGGGCCATCACCAGAAATCGGTCTGTGCTACTCACTCTCAGGCCATCGTCCGATGATCCCCTCACAGATGTGCTCGGTATGAAGTGCACAGACAAAAATTCCTGCCTGACCTGAGAACTAAGAAGACTCGTGCTACTCCTGGACAGTCAGTTTAATTTTACCTTCTAATGTCGGGAAACTGCTTAGCTGACCACGTTTCCATTTCTCATTGCCTGCTAGTTCATTCAGAGACATATTTTTGATCTACTCATTATCAAGTGTTGAACAATAGTGGCTAGTTAGTTCCTTGTTATTAGTTTGGCTAGTTCTGTTTAGGTTTATCTTTGGGTTTTTGTTTTTTGGTGTTTTAGTGTATGTTCAGTTTTGTGTGTATGTGTGTGTGTTCTTACATTTTATTCATTAATCCAGATGTATTTTATTTTTGTGAATAGTTTGAAGCAGGAATTTGAATGTATTTTTTTCCCCAAATAGTAAAGTGTGTGAGCCATCCATGTTCTTTTTTTTTTTTTTAAGATTTTATTATTTATCAGAGAGAGAGAGCACAAGCAGGGGGAGTGGTAGGCAGAGGGAGAAGCAGGCTTCCCGATGAGCTGGGAGTCCAACCCGGCACTCAATCGAAGGACCCTGGATCATGACCTGAGCTGAACGCAGACGCTTAACTCACAGAGCCACCCAGGCATCCCAGCCATGCATGTTCTTAACGTTCTTCAAGCATGTTCTTAAATGCAAATAACAGGCTTAACTTGTCTTAGCCTGGGCTGCTATACCCAAATACCATAGACTGGGTGGCTTAAACAATAACCATTTATTTTCTCACAGTTCTGAAGGCTGGGAAGTCCAAGATCAAGGTGCTGGCAGATCCAGGGTGCGGTGAGGACAGGTCTCTTGGTTTGCAGATGGCTGTCTTCTTATTGTATCCTCACATGGCAGAGCAGAGAGAAATGAAGCAAGCTCTCCCCTGTCTCTTCTTATAAGGGCACTAATCTCATCCATGAAGGCTCCACCTTCCCAAAGGCCCCACCTCCTAATACCATTACATCGGGGGTTAGGAATAGGACTTTTGCGAGGACACACACGTTCAGTCCATTACACTACTCTAACTAGCTTAAGCAGAGAGGGATTTGTTAAGGGCTATTTGGTAACTCATGGACCTCTGTAAGGGTCAGAGAACTAGGCTTGTAGGCTACAATACACAGCCGAGAACATGACAGGCATGGTCAGCACATCTGACCATTCAACAGGGTAGTTCTAACAAAAAAAAACTTTCTAAAAATCTGACTCAGTGGGACACCTGCAACTCTGACATGGCATCTCCAAAAGAGCAAAGGCTCTCGACACCCGACGTCCCAGAAGAGCAATCTCCCTGAATGTGCCTCCTCACGCGGCTCTTTTCCACATCATCTGTCATGGGGCAGGGTAGGGGGAGTGTAGACCTAAGCCATATGCCCGATTTATGGATTCTCTTGGGAAAGCAGGACTTGCTTACAAAGTGAGAAAGGTCAGAGGGTGTTCAAAAGGTGTTGGACTGCCATGACGAAGAGTTCTGTTACCTTAATCTCGACACTATTTCTAAAACAATCCGGCATTCTTTTGAGATATGTTCATAATATACTTGATTAATACCTATACGTAGGGGCGCCTGGGAGTCTCAGTCGGTTAAATGTCTGCCTTCAGCGCAGGTCATGATCCCAGGGATCTGGAGTAGAGCCCAGCAACGAGCCCTGCATTGGGCTCCCTGCTCAGCAGAGTCTGCTTCTCCCTTTCTCTCTCCCTCTGCCTCTCCCCCTGCTCATGCTCACTCTCTCTCAAATAAACAAATAAAATCTTTTTAAAAATAACACGTAATAATAATGCATGCACAGCACACACATTTATTATGTTATTTTTCTATGAACTCATTTTACTTTTTCCTTGCAGTACTTAGTGCTATTTTAAGTACTCTAACTTTATGATACATGTAAATATCTAGATGACCTTCCCAACAGTCTTCTTCAAAGATTTCTTGGCTCTTCTCATCTTTTAATTTTACAAGTGAATTTTAGAAGGGTTTTGCGAAATTTTCAATTTGGGATTCTGATCGAAATTATAGGAAATAACTGATGTGTTGTTAGAACTTAGCATCAAGAAAGATAACTTGATATCTTGATATTTTTGTAATTCACTAAATTATCATAGTTCTTGTGATAATTGGCTCTATGCATTTCTTGTTAAGTTTATTCCAGGAACTTTTTTGTTGTTGCTGTGTTAAGTGAAATATTTTCCTTTATAGTTTTAACTTATTACGGTTAGAAAATCTATTTCTTTCACTATAGAAAACCTCTTTAGTAACTCACCTTCTTTTTGACATTCATAACTAGTTCTAATAGTTTTTTAGTTGACATTCTTCCATTTTAAATGTCCTAATCTAAGAAAAATGTTATCTTGTATAAATAATAAAATATTGCCATAGTCCTTTTCAATAGCCTCTTATACATTGGTTAGAACTTACAGACAAAGGCCAAAATTTTGTGATAATAGCTGACTTCTTTATTTCTAAATAATTTTTTATGGCAATCTACTAGTGTTATATTGTTAAGCTTGATATTGCTTTTTGGTGTGAGATACTTGTTTCTAGAAAATTGTCTATCTC
>NC_048224.1:31193731-31223923 GCF_002007445.2 Ailuropoda melanoleuca
GGGGGGGAGGGGGAGGGCGGGGCGAGGCAGCGGCGAGGGGAGCGAGGAGGGGACCCTGCCCGAGGGACCCAGTGGAGGCCAGGGTGGGGGGTCTCTGTCCCGACAGGTCGCGCTCTTGCTGCGGGAGGGGCTGTCGCCGCCCCGGGCGGAGCGCGGGGAGCGCAGCGGCCGGAAAGGGAGAGCGAAACGCTGAGCCCAGGCCTTCTGCAGGGAGTGCGCGGGGCCTCTGCGCGTCCCCGATGCCTGCGGAAAGCGGGCCGGACGACCTGCAGGGGGCGCACGAGGAGGCGGTGGCCCGGGCCCAGGCGGAGCCTGCAGAGTTGGACGCCAGGGTCAGCGAGCGCCAACACTTGCGGGGACAGCAGTAAGCGACGCCACCTGACGGGCTTGGAATCCAGCCCGTATGACCGTCCACGCGCAGGCAGTATTTATCTGAGCAAATTGCGCACATCCGTGCGAGAGGAGAGGGAGAGCAACCGTATAAACCGTGCGTCAGCGGGCAGATAGAAATGTAGATGAAAATACACATACACGTCATCCTCTCTGACTTCCAAAACAAATTGAACATAGGCTTCAAGAATAAAGGAGAAAAGACGTATTACACCCCCAAAAAGGCAACCAAGGAGAGAGAAACAAAAATGGAAGAGATCGTGCAAAATAAGATGGTAGAAATAAATACGAAAATCTCAATTGTGATAACTGTGCATAGATTAAGGTCACCAATTAATATATTTCCTACGCTGGATTAAAAAAAAAAGCAGTATATGCTGTTTATCAGCAACACAATTGAAATGTAGATTCAAAGACTTTTTTTGTTCTAAATGCTGATATAGCAAAGAGACTGAAAATTAAGCTAAGCTAAGCTACTTAAATTGAAAGACAAAATAAACCCAAAGAAAAGATAAGAGTGGAAACAAATGAAACAAAATAGAGGTAAAAGTTGATTCTTTAAAAAGATGAATAAAATGACAAACCCTTTGGCAAGATTGTTTACTTGTCTTCTTTTTTTCCTTTATTAATGTTAAGAATAAAAGGAAGGTATTTAAAAGGCAACAAGAATCTCAAGAAACTTGTTACCAGGGCACCTCGGTGGCTCAGTGGGTTAAGTGTCTGCCTTCCACTTAGGTCATGATCCCAGAGTCCTGGGATCCAGCCCCATGTCCAGCTCTCTGCTTAGTGGGGAGCCTGCTTCTCCCTCTCCCTCTGCCTGCCGCTCTGCCTGCTTGTGTTCTTTTCTTAAAAAGAACAACAACAAAAAAAACCCCAAAAAAACCACTTGTCACGTACATATCTGTAAACCTAACTAAAATGAGCAATTACTGGACTAATATAACAAACAAAAATGACTCAGGAAGAAATAAAATAACCATTAAAGAAATAGAAACCTAAGTTGATCTTCCCACAAGGATTATTTTAAGGTCATACAATTTTATTGGTTTGTATGAACCAAGGAACACATGCTTCTGATTTTTGTCAGTCCTATTCCAGAATACAGAAAGAGGGGACACTACCCAATTTATCTATGAGACTTCCATAAACCTGCAGCCAAAACCCGACAAGATGATATGAAAGATGACAATTACAGCCAATCTCTTTAGTGAACATAGATGGAAAAATTCTGAAGAAAATCTTGGCCAGTTAAATACAATAACTTGAACAAGTAACCGTGACATGGGTTTATCTCAGGACTGCAAACTTAGTTTATCATGAGAAGATCAAATAATGTAAGTGACTACATTATCAGATTAAACGTGGAAAATAATCATTTCTTAGAGAAAGTTGTCAGACAAAACTCATGATTCAAGACTTATTATCAACAGAAGGAACTGCCCTTTAAACAAAAGTATCTACGAAGAACCAATAGCAAGCATCATCGTTAGTGGTGAAATATTGGAAAAATTTTGTTTAGGATAAGAAGTAAGACAAGTGTCCCTGATATCACCACTTCTGTTCAGCATTGCTCTAGCCAGTGAATTATGACAAGAAAGAGAATAAAAAGCATAGTTGTTTAGAAATGAAGACACAAAATTGTTCATTATTTGTAGATGATAAGATTGCTTGGATGGAATAATTATTAGAATTAATCATAATTTAGTAAGGTTGCAGAATATGAAATCAGTATCAAAGGGCAAATGTCTTTTCAAATACCATCAAAAAACAGAAAACATATCTTTTAAAAAGTAACTTTCCAAAAAAAGAGTAATTTTCAGAGCATCAAACAACACAAATTACTTAGGAAAAAACCTAACAAATAGGTAAGAGCTCTATGAAGAAAATTCGAAAACTATTTAAAATTTAAAACTAAAATATAATTAAAAATTTAGCTCTTTACTTACTCTAGTCTTATTTCAAGTGTTTAGTAGCCATCTGTGAACAGGGCTGCCTTAAAGCCTTAAGGCTACAGAAAACTAAGAAATTTTTTTTTTAGTTGGACGCAGAGAAGTATGATACAGTGAATAATAAGACTTCCAAGCCTAAAAATATACCATATATAATTCTATTTAGATAGAATTCTGTGAAGGAAATGTGAAAGAATAATAAAAATATTCCAAAGTGGGGCACCTAGGTGGCTCAGTCAGTTAAACGTCTGCCTTCGCCTCAGGTCATGATCTCAGCATCCTGGGATCGAGCCCCACATCAGGCTCCCTGCTCAGCAGGGAGTCTGTACTCCCTCTCACTCTCTCTCTCTGTACTCTTTCTCTCTCAAATAAATAAATAAATAAAATCTTTTTTTTAAAAGGCAGCTGTTATGTGGTGAGGACAAATACATGAATATTAAAGTATTTTTAGAAAGTTTGTATGATGCCAAATGTCAGCCAGATAACCTACCATTACCTCATTTCCTCATTTAAATATTTTGGCATCTCACAGACACTATTTAATTTTACTCATGTACTTTATCTTCATGTCTGATCCATGTCTATAGTAGCATTTCCTGAAGGTTCTTATAAAAATGCTTTATTGTTTATAAAATAGAAATCTATCTTAAAAAAAGCCCCCAAAACGTATTTCCAGATTGCGTAACCCAGAGAGGACGTCTGGTTAATCCCGGTGTAAGCTACGTGCGACTGCACACACTTCACTCTGCTCTTGGTTCATCTCCATTGTTCCACCACCTCAAACTTAAAGGGCCCCAAAGTGAACTCACGTTCCCTCCACTATCAACCACAGACACAAGAACCACTAGCATTTCTTTAGCCTTTCACATGAACCAAGCACTGTTACATACATCTTTCAATTAGCAGGTATTGTCCTCATCCTCACCATTTTCCAGATTGAGGAAGTGGAGAGCTTCTGTAACTTGCCCAAGGTCATACTGAGCTGAGACAGGACCCCAGCAGATAAGACTCCCAAGCCCTGGTGCTTAACCACTTCTTTCTCTCCAAGCTTTCTATGATGGCAAGATAATTCCTAAAACAATGGCTGGTGGAATGATTGGCAAAAGAAATGTTCCTTTACATCTTGCAGCAAATCAATGTCCACAATAAATCCAGAACTTGGGTATCCTCTCAGATCACTCAGTCCCTATGATTCCTGTGATTGCCAACACCCTGAAAAATTACTGGGTTCACCCAGGTAGATTTGCTCAGAGAAGCTGTGGTCCTTTACTGCCTAGTGACCTCTTGTGGTTTGTGGACTGCCTGCTGGGGCATCCCCCTCAGAGTATCCCTGGCTGGCTGCCTCCTGAATGCTGGTCCTTGGGCTACAGAGAAAAGGCCATGGGCGAACTGCCTGGCTCTGGGACCTTCAACTACTCACGTCACCAGTATGAATGTCAGTCTTCTCATCTAATAAAGGCAGGCACAGATCTGTGCCCCAACAGAACTGTAAGAATTACATGAAATATGGCATATGCAAGGACCCTACAAAATGCTTATTATAATATGTAACAGAGATAAAAGAACAGAAGAGAAAGTAGTAAAAAGAACTGAACTTGCAAGATAAGAATGTGGTCAAACAGTTTTTGTTTCTTACAGATCCTTCCATCCCTCCAACAAATACCATCGCTGAGGGCCGACTGTGTTCCAGGCACTATTACAAAGGATGGAGAAGACCTCAGGACAGGTGCTTCCCTCAGGGGCTAAAGGGGAGGCGAAACTGGACCTCTCCCCTCGGAGGGGCTCCTCAGCAGCGCCTGAGAATTGAATCAACACAAAACAGATTAACAGGAGAAAAGCAAACAGATTTTCACATGTAGAGGGGAGGCCCCTCAGGAAAACGAAGACCCACAGAAGCTGTTAGAGCTGAAAGTCTATCCATTAATTGAGCGAAAGTAGTACATTGTGGGAACATGAAAAGACAAAGGGTTGGGACAGTCATTGGTGGAGAAGTGACTGAGATGGAAGGGTTCGTTTAACAAGGTTGGTTTGTACAGATTTCTCTCAGCCTAATCTCCCGTCCCTGGTGATAAGAATTTTTCCTTCCTTCTGTTACAGGGGAGGCATCTTTCACACAGGACTTTCATCTCCTGCTCTCAGGAATAAAAAGGAAGATCAGAGTGTCCTTTTTGCATCTGCTGTCTTTTAGGTCGGTTTAACGCAAAATAATCTTGATGTCAAAGTGACATTTTTGGAGATGACATATTCTGGTTTCCTTCGGGGCTCACATCTGCAGGGGAGAGATGGGCTGTAACAAATAATGCCATGTGATAAGTACTCTAAGAGAGGTATGCTCAAAGCAGTAAGGGAGTCTCCGATGCTTTTTCTGGAGAAGGGAAGTAAAATCCCAGGTAAGCCTATGGGGAGCACCAAATGGGGAGGTGCGAGCTTGTGTTCTATCCTCTAGAGGGAGCTCATGCTCTTTCTCTGACACCTGAGACGCTGGTTCCTTCTAGTCAGGGTAGAGATCCCTTCAACAGAACTGGGTTAAGATAAATGCTCAGGTGCCTCTTGGTCTTTTTAGATGTTTCCTATTGAATTGCTTCCCTCCTTGCTCCTCTACATAGCTGGTACCGTAGGGGGAGTCTGAGTCCTCCTCCCACTCGAAAAATTTGCTTCCTTCACTTGGAAGAGGAAGCAAGAACCAGAGTGATGTCTCCCAGGCAGGAGGATGACTCATCTAGGCACAAGTCATATTTCCTAGACCAACGTATGAGGATAGACGACATCAGGATTTGGGGATGATTGTACCATAATTGTTGCTTGTGCACATTCCCTAAGGGGGTGGCCTTTGGCAAGGTATTGAAAGGAGGTGTCAAGACAGGCTTCAGAAATCTGGGACCCAGACATACTTATCACTCACACAACTAACAGATAAATTTAGATATTTCCATTTTATTATTTATTAATATTTCCATTATCATTTCACAACTGCATGATTTGTGGATTCAAGGTTCTCTTGAGAATTTGGGAAAAACGTGATTCAGAAATTTTCTAGAATTTATTTATTGCAGCAACTATATTTTATAGGAAGATATGTCCCTAATTCCTAGATTGAGTCCCTTATTTTCATCATATATATTTTTATAATCTATCAATGTTTCCATTTGCATACTCTTACATAAGGAAGCCTAAAATAGTCTCTGTCTCACATGGAAAGTTAAGATGGCGTCTCTCAGTTTGTATGAAATCCAAATGAAGGGAGATGTGGACAATTTTTTTTCACTTAATTCAAATTTTGTTTACTTATTTTTTGACATACAAAAGCTGTATTTATTTAATGTATACGACTTGATGAGTTTAGAGATAGGTATACACTCATGAAACCATCACAATATATACCGGACATATTCATCACCTCCAAAAGTTTCCTCCCACCCTCTTTTGTTATTATTACTTTTTGTATGTGATAACATTTAACATAAGACCTTAGCAAACATTTAACAGAAGATTTAACATAAGATCTCATCAAGTTTTAAAGTGTACAGTTGGGGGGGCGCCTGGGTGGCTCAGTCGTTAGGCATCTGCTTTTGGCTCAGGGCGTGATCCCGGCATTCTGGGATCGAGCCCCACATCGGGCTCCTCCACGGGGAGCCTGCTTCTTCCACTCCCCCTGTTTGTGTTCCCTCTCTCACTGGCTGTCCCTACCTCTGTCAAATAAATAAATAAAATCTTAAAAAAATAATAAAGTGTACAGTTGGTATAGGCTCACTGCTAACTGAAACTTTACCATTTGATTAATACTTTTCAGTTTCCCCTTCCCCCAACCCCCAGATCCTAGAAGCCACCGTTCTGCTCTCTGTTCAATGAGTGTGACTATTTTAGATTCCTCATATAAATGGTATCATGTAGTATTTGTCTGTGTTTAGCTTATCTTACTTCCTCTCAGTTCACCCATGTTATCAAAATTGGCAAGACTTCCCTTTTTTAAGGCTGACTAATATTCTATCGTGTGTGGAACAACACATTTGCTTTATCCATTCATCTGTTGATGGACATTTAGGCTGCTTCCATGTCGTAGCTATTGTAAATAACTCTGCAATGGCTATAAGACTGCAGATATTTCTTTTAGATTCTGATCTCAATTCTTTGGATACATACCCAGAAATGAAATTGCTGCATCATATGATAGTTCTATTTTTAATTTTTTGAGGAACCCCCATACTGTTTTCCATAGTGGCTGTACCAATTTACATTCCCACCAACAGTGCACGAGGGTTCCCTTTTCTCTTCATCCTTGCCAACATTTGTGATTTCTTGTCTTCTTGATAATAGCCATTTAAGAGGTGTGAGGTGGTATCTGATTGTGGTTTTGATTTGCATTTCCGTGATGATTTGTGATCCAACTGCATAAGTGTAACCAATTCACTTTTTAAAAAGGTAAGATGGGTTCTGGATATAACCCTAACATTGGGGCCTCTACGGATTCTGGCCAAAGAGGAAACTTACGCTAAGTATGAAGTTTGGGGTTTTAGTGTGCTGCTTCTTCGTGGAGAGACTGTGCCTGAGACTAGCCACAGTGCTGAGACCACACATGGGCACCCTGAGCTTCTGAAGACAGGCCCTACGCATCCCTTCTGACAGCCTTGGGACTACTTGCTACAAAGACTATTCAAAAATACCATACTTTCCAGTATTTTTTAAGTTAGAGTGAATCTTTAAGAAGTGTACTTTTATTTCTTTTGCTTTTTTCCCCCCTAAAAAGCTGTTAAGATCTCAAGATATGGCATGTCTTTTATAATTGAGGGCATCTTCAAATCAAAGGGACAGTATACGTAATTCATTTATAGAACTTTAGATTCATAAGATGTTCTAACTAGTGGGCGTTAAAGATCAGAAGATCCAGCAAATTGTGAAGGCTTTTTCCATTGTTTCTTAAATCTGGGCTTTTTTGAAATTAAGTCGTTAGAGAAGCTCTAAAGAATCCAACAGATCAAAGCACAGTGAGGTGACAGATAACCCAGCACATTCACCCTCCTCTCTGCTGACCTACACTCTGGAAAAGAGCTTTTCAAGAGCAGCTTGAAACTTAATGAAAAGATCCAAGCCAGCTCTTTCATCTTTGTCTGGTGCAAAAACCACCATGTGAATCTTTTCTAAATAACAATTTTATGGAAATATAATTGATGTAATAAACTGCACATTTGTAAAGTGTAACATCTGATGTTTTGACATGTATACATCCATGAAACCACCACTGCAATCAAGATATCGATACACCCATCACCCCTAAAACTTTCTTCATGGACCTTTATAAACCCTTCCTCCCTACCTCACCCCATCTCCTCTTCAAGCTTCCTGTCCCTATAGGGATTTGTTTTTACTTTCTGGAGTTTTACATAAATGGCGTCATACAACACATACGTTTGTTTATGTGTTTCTCTGACTTCTTTCACTCAGCATAATTATTTTGAGATTCACCCACATTCAAGCTTTTGGTTGCTGACTAGCATTGCATTAGACGGCTGTCCCTCTGTGTTTACCCACTTGCCGCTCATGGACATTTGAGTGGTTTTCAGTTTTTAACTATTAGAAATAAAACTCTATAAATATCCGTGTACAAGTCTTCATGAGACATATGTTTTCATTGTTCTTGGGATAAATACCTAGGAGTGGAATGGCTGGAGATGATCAAATGGGAGGTGTATGCTGAACTTTTTAAGAAGCTACCTACTAGAGGGGCGCCTGGGTGGTGCAGTTGTTAAGCGTCAGCCTTCGGCTCAGGACGTGATCCCAGCGTTCTGGGATCGAGCCCCACATCAGGCTCCTCTGCTAAGAGCCTGCTTCTTCCTCTCCCACTCCCTGCTTGTGTTCCCTCTCTTGCTGGCTGTCTCTATCTCTGTCAAATAAATAAGTAAAATCTTAAAAAAAAAAAAAAAAAAGAAACTACCTACTAGTGTTTCAAGGTGGCTGTCCCATTTTGTGCTCCCACCAGCTGTGTATGGGAGTCCGGCTTCTCCACATCCTCACCAACACTTGGTATATGGTCATTTAAAAATTTTTTTAGCCACTTTAGAGCACGTGTGGGGTATNAAATTTTTTTAGCCACTTTAGAGCATGTGTGGGGTATCTCATTGTGGTTTTAATTTGCATTTGCCTAATAATTAATAACACTGAGCATCTTTTCATGTGCGCATTTGCCGTCTTCTGGGTGGACTGTCTGTTCATTTCTTGTCTTTTAGTTGCTTCAGTTTTTTTTTTCCTTGTAAAGTTTCTGCAGTTAAGAGAATGCTTGGGGGGATTTTGCTATTTTTCTATTCTAAAATTTTATTGACAGAACTATTAGATAAGCAGCACAATTAGTTGGAAACGGAAGAAGATCGACGTTAACTAATAGCTGTCTAAATAGGCTGGTACTTCTGGCAGAGACAGAGAATCTTCACCCTGGCTCAGGCTGCCGAAGACGAAGGTGAATGGGGGAAATAACGGCATATAATTGGGAGACAGTGGGACAGGTTGAGAGAAAGAAGCCAGGCAGGGAAATATTAACTCTGCCCCATCCAAAGTCTTTCCTCTCACACTGCCTTTATCATGGCCAAACATTCACAGTCTTTTTTCCCCAAATTACTTTTTTAATTATGATTATGGAAGAACTTTCTGTTATTTTCATAGGAAACATGTTAAGAAGATGGGGACCTTAGCTCAGCAGCAGAATCTGGCTGGAGGCTATTCCGTGTGGTAAGGCTCCCAAGAACCTTCATAGTGGGCCACTTGATCAGAAAATCCATGCATAGGCCAAAGAAAGTGTATCCGTGGGACGCCTGGGTGGCTCAGTCGGTTAAGCATCTCCCTTCAACTCAGGTCATGATCCTGGGGTCCTGAGATTGAGTCCTGCATCGGGCTCCTTGCTCAGCAGGAAGCCTGCTTCTCCTTCTGCCTGCCGCTCCCCCTGCTTCTGCTCTCTCTCTCTGACAAATAAATTAATAAAATCTATAAAAGAAAGAAAAGAAAGTGTATCCATATACCAGCGTTAATGTGTAGTAAGTTTTGTTGTTGTTTTTTAAAGGACTTTAAAAAATGCAGTAATAAGCCTACAGTTTGCACTTGTGTCTCTAACAAACTGGAGTTCTGGAGACAGTCTGTTATGGAATGGAATGGGTGTGACCCCGTATAAAAGACCGAAGGGTTCAGGCAAAGGGGAAAGTGAATATGGCATTCAAGATGAAGAAGTAAATAGCTAGGCATGGAAGAGGGGAAGAGGAGATGGAGTATTCCAGCCAGCTCTCCTCCCTTTTCCACATTGGCCTGTGGGGGAAGGGGCATCTCTGCTGCTCCCACACCTTCTGTCCACTCTTCTGACCAGCTGCTTCTGGAGAGAGAAGGAATTACTCATGCAGTCAAAGCACAGGGCCATTACCAAACTCCGTTCTATTAGCGGGTGGAGTGTCCAAGCTGATATTCCCTGTTTTGCAAACAGCCCCCTTACTGCAGGGCCCTGGGTCAGGGCCTGTCCACTCACCCTTCTACCTAAGTGCTTCCGCGTCAATTGCATCTGGTCTATTCCAGACCTTTCCGTCACTCTCGAGTGATAGAAGTCATGCAGGCCTTCCTCAGATTCCAGGCCTAAACAGCATAATCTAATTCGGGTTAACCAAGTTGTCTGCACTGGCAGACAATTGGGTGCTTACTTAACAGTTAATAAAAAGGTATTTCATTTTCCATTTGGTTATTGTTCCCACGTCCACATTCCTTAATTAGAAATCCCTGAAGTTGTCTGCTAGGATTTCAGCCACTAAACTGAAACACTCACACTCCTATAGTTAATGCTAAACAAGGTCCCAGTTCAAAGAGAGCCCCAAAAATGGCAAAAATGGTGTCCAAGATAGAAGGACTGCAACTAGGTTCAAAGTGCCAGAGATTCTGAAGGTAAATAGAAAGTGGTAGCAGGCCCCCTTTAAGCTTCCTTTCCTCTCTGGGTAGAGAGGAAACTATCAGTCACCGATCCACCCACCCTTTCCATCCCTCCAGCCATCCACTCATTAACACACTTCTGAGTTCCAGGTACAAGGCCGTGACTTTATGTTATAGCCGTGAACAAGTCAGACATTGTCTGAAGGAGAATTAGAAACAAAGGGGTGTATGTCGATTTGTCGTGAAAAAGAACAAGAGAGAGAGATGACACAGCATTGTGCCCCATTCTTGGACAATGTTGAAATCCCGGGGGCACCTGGGTGACTCAGTCAGTTAAACACCTGCCTTCGGCTCAGATCATGATCTCAGGGTCCTGGGATCGAGCCCTGCACAGGGCTCCCAGCTCAGTGGGGAGACTGCTTCTCCCTCTCCCTCTGCCTGCCACTCCCCCTGCTTGTGCTCTCTCTCTCTCTCTCAGATAAATACATAAAATCTTAAAAAGAGAAAAAAGGGAAGGAAGGAACTCCTAACAAAGAAAAAACTCTGACAATGGAGCTTACATGAGAAAGTTTCTGGGACTCTGGACGTAAGCAGTACCGATTTGAGGATCAGGTGACAAAACAGAGCACAGAACTGGAGAAAGAGGGGCACCTGAGTGGCTCAGTCAGTTAAACACCCACCTCTTGATTTTGGCTCAGGTTGTGATCTCAGGGTGCTGAGATTGAGCCCCGCGTTGGGCTCTGTGCTCAGTGGGGAGTCTGTTGGAGATTCTCCCTCCCTCTCCCTCTGCCCCTCCCCCGGCTTGCTCTCTCTCTCTCTCTCTAAATAAATACATAAATAAATAGAATCTTACATAAAAAAAACCACCAAAAACAGAGAGAGGGTCGTTGTTTCCACTTTTTCCCAGAACCCAGCACTGACCTATAAAGTCAGTATTACTACTATCCACCACATACCGTTTCACTACTGTTGTTCTCCTCTGTCATATAGACGGAGGACCTCTCTGCACTTTTCAGCCCTCTTGCAGGCCCATGAGGCCACGGTGCTGGCCATTTGCAGTCTGACGCAAAGAGCTGCTGAGGAACCAGTAAGCCTTTTCTTTATCTTTCTTTAAGCCTGCTTGGTTGACCAGGGAGTTTTACCTGCTCCTGATGGGGCAGCTACAGGACTGTGAAACCTTTCGCAGCCTCAATTGTTGAGTTTCTACGTGGAAAATAGTTGTCTTAAAGGGTGGCCCAGATCTTTATTAGATTTTATGGCAGTGAGAAATAAACCTTGGTCGCTGAGACATTAGCATTTGTACTTCAAAGTCTGACTTAGCCTCCAGGACTGATAAGTCGGTAAGCATTGGAAAATAGTAGCCGTGGCACAGACTACCGTAGCAGGGGAAAGAAAGAGGCCCTTTAGCGTTACTTTGCAGGCAGTGTGAGGCCAGAATGGGAGAGGAGAGACAAGATAGATGCTGTGTGATCATTGTGGCTAGCAAATTGCTATGTGACACATACATGTAAGGTACCTTGTTGGTGGTTCTCAAGAAATATTCGAGCGAGGATTTTAGGGGGTGGGGAAGACTGTGTCAACAAAGGAAACTGCCTTATTTAATGTTAACCTGACTTCGTTTGTACTCACAGGCTGGTGAGCCTAGGTGTCTCTAGTATTAATTGACTGAGTTGAGGGGATATCTTTTGTTGGGGAGAGCTTGCAATTCTAGAACTGATTGTCGTTCTTATCTTCCTCTTTACTCCTTTCTTTAAAGAATGAACTGCCAAATATTTCTCAAGAAATTTCTAGAAATTTCAGGATCTCCTTACAGTTCATGTCAGAACTACCTCTAAATTTCCAGGGATGCCGAGTTTTCTTGGTGAACATAATTTCAATGATTTCAATTGAAACGTAATTTCAATTTCATAGTTTTCTCATGAAACTGAATACAGACAGGAAAATACTTTCTAATGTAGACATAGTAAGATTTGCCTGTTTCAAGAAATTTACAGCACAGTTCATACTATACATCAACATTCATGTGACCACTTTCTAAGATTGTGAATTTGTAAAAAAATAAAAATGTCTTGGTGTGCCCCAAATCAGTAACTCAGAACAGTTGGACAATAAGTCGAAAGCACGATCTTCAGTTGTCAACTGGTCAATCCACTTGTCCAATTTGAGTTTGAATATCTATACTTCCTTGAAACTAGAAACAATGATCTTATTGTTTCCATGATGTTTCCTGTTCAGCAGCTCAGATAGATGCCCTATCATATTGGGAAGAAAATGAAGTCTTATGGGCCTCTAGGAACCTGACAAGTTAAGCTTCTCATAGCATTTGACACGCCAAAACAATCTTGTAGCAGTATCTTTTTTATTTATTTTTTTTTGTGAATTAGTTGATTTTTTAAATTTTTTTTATTATATTATGTTAGTCGCCATACAGTACATCCGTGGTTTCTGATGCAAAGTTCGATGATTCATTAGTTGCATATAACACCCAGTGCACCATGCAATACGTGCCCTCCTTACTACCCATCACCAGTCTGCTCCTATGACATAACTCTAATAAATCTCCATGTTGCTTCAATTTCTAAATATCAAATGAAGCACCAAGAGCAGGAAAAATATTAAAAGTCTTGACCACTTCCTCCAGAAACGGGGCAGTCACTGTTCACATTTTGCCCATGAGCTATCCACACCCATCTTTCTGGCTAACAAAAGCCCCATTCTCTTTGGGTGATAGGTAGAGAGCACTTGAGGTCAAGAAAAATAAGCCCCAACCCAAGCTAAAATGGAGACATTTGGGATTGGGTTTATCCCATTTCCCTTTGCCTGGGACTGGTCAAAGAAAGGGCCTGGGCCCATATCCGGCCATTGAAACAAACGGAGATGTCTCAGGGAGACTTCCTGAAATTGTTCTTCCTGGAAAAGAAACACAGAACTTCACAAGGAGAAAGTTGTTGTTGTTGTTTTCTGTTGTTGTTGTTTTTTACCTCAGTCTCTTCAATCTTTGAATGTAGCCCTGGGAGGACTTAATATTTGAAGCTTCAGTAGCCGTGATCAAAAAATGGCAGACAAGAAGGAGAGACAGAATCCGGGTCCATTGCACTACTGAGCCTGCCTTCTCCAGACTGCTTTTTAGGTGATAAAATCAAACATCATTATTACTCGAGGCCCTGGGAGACTGGAATCTGTTATTTGCAGCTAAATGCATCCTTATGCTACAACCATCTCAGGTACTGAAACCAAGCTGCAAAATTTGCAACACACCTTCCTGATAATTGAGATGGAATTCAGAATTTTAATGTGTGTCTCTGCCTTAGTGTGAGGATTCATGTTTACGCGTGACTGTAGGGGTTAATTTGGCTAAAACATTTTTCTTCCTCTGGTGTTAACTGGTAAAATGAAAGGTAATGTGATTCTAATCTCTTCGAAGCTTTTTCTGTTTCAAAAATGGGAGTGTGTTTCTGCAGAGTAGGGCCTTTCAGCTAATAGTTCAGTGAAATTAAATAAGAAAATCATCACAAGGAAAAAATTTTTTTTCTTTTTATTTTGCCTATATGACAAGACGGATGTTAGCTGAACCTATCGTGGTAATCATTTCATAATACATGTAAATCAAACCAGCATGCTGTATGCCTTAAACTTATACAGTGATATATGTCGATTATTTCTCAGTAAAACTGGGAAAACATTTTAAAATAAGAAAACAACTTGAGTCATCTGAATGAATATTGCTAATGTGGTTTCGGCATTTATTAAGATGGAGATAAAATGCTATATTTAGATTTACATATGATTACTTTGCTTGATGTAATTCCTTGCAGAATAATACACGAACTATGATTATGAATGTGATAGACACACACCATTCTTTTTTTTAAATAACTTTTAAAATTTAGATGATTTTTCTTCTTCTTGTTCAAAAGGAGAGCACTCCACATGTAGATTCCAAGAGCCCTGCCTCCTTTATCATAAACTTCATTGCAGGGGGAGCTAGATGGAAGCCAACCTTCATTTGGTGAACCCTAGCTGGCTATGGATTCTGGATATATTAGGGCTGGCAAAGTATGGTTGAGAAGGACAAGGGGAATTGCCCAAACATGGTGCTAGAAAGACATCTGCACAGACTAGCTGACTAGTGTTTCTAAAGTATGGGTCCCTAGGGGCGCCTGGGTGGCTCAGTCTGTTAAGCATCTGCCTTCGGCTCAGGTCACCATCCCCGGGTCCTGGGATCAAGCCCCATGCTGGGCTTTCTACTCAGCGGGGAGCCTGCTTCTCCCTCTACTGCTCCCCCTGCTTGGGCTCTCTCTCTGTCAAGTAAATAAATAACATCTTTAAAAAAATAAAATAAAGTATGGGTCACCAACTGTACAAGCAACCAGGTCTTGGGGTCACAGCAATGCCAGAGCTTACATCTTTTTCTGGATAAAACCAAACTGGGGTGGCATACATTCTTTGTCTAAAATGTTGCCAGTGTGTGAGTTTTGCAGAGGACTCAACATTTGCAGAGAATTCCCATTTAAACAAAGCCAAACTAACACAACATAAAAGAACCCAAAAGTCATGCACCAGAAAAATGATCCTCTAAGAGTTGCCTGTGGCTCACATCTCATCTCTGGGAAGGTTTACATCTCTATTCTTGGTTTGTGTTAAATCATATAACGTTTTGCCAAAGGCCACTCCTACCACCAAGAGCCACTCACCCCTATAACCTGAGTTCACCCGTACAGTGTGGGGATTGTTCTGTCACTCTCTTTCCAGCCTCTCGGCCTAAAAGTCCTAGAAGAGGCCGTGGAGCCACCATGCGTGGCGTTCGTGTCTAGATGATTCCCACTGGCAGCACCAGGAAGATGCAGCAGTAGCAGTCTAGAGGGGAAATCGCAGCCTTCACCTGACAGTAACACACAGGACCCCCCCAACACACACACAACCCCCAATGCACCCACTAGAAATAAAACCATAACAACCCAGAAAAGCAGCTGTGCGGTGGTGTAAAAAGTTTCTTTTCATGCTTGTCATTCCCTCTGCCTGGAATACACATAAAAAACTTTTCACTTGGGTCAGAATTGTAAATCCTAACCAACTCTCACTCCCTGAACCCCACTCTTTCTCTCCTAAATTTTCCTCCCTAGCCTCTTCTCTCTTCTACTAGCATTCCTCTTCTCCATAGGCAGTTCCACTGTTGACCCTCTACCCTTTCTATCCTTCTTTGTCTTTCCTTCCTTCCTTCCTTCCTCATTCATTCATTCATTCATTCATTCATTCATTCATTTCCTACTATGTGTCAGGTACTGTTCCAGGATCTGGGCATACAGCAATAAATGAAAAAGAAGATTCCAGATATTGGGAAGTTTATATCCTGTGGGGAGAAGGAGGTGGAAATATCCCAAAATAATAAGGGAATTTCAGGTCATGACAAGAGCTTTGAAGAGAATCAAACTGGGTAAGTGATAGATGGGGCTGGGGGTCGGGAAGGTGGAAGGCTGCTTTAGAGAGAATGGAAAGTCTACTGGGAGGGATTAAAATTAAGTTGAGGCCTGAATTATAGGAAAGACTCAGCCAAAGGAAAAGTGTTCCAGATAGAGAGGATGGCCATGCAAAGGCCTCCCAGTAATAATTAGTACAGCAAGTCTAAGCAAGTAAAAGCAAGCTGGTGTGGTTAGAGCCTGGAGAACAAGGAAGGGAGTGGTAATAAGACATGAAGTCAGACAATTTGCAGGGGCAAGACCCCATCTGGCCTGGAGGTCAATGTAGGGGGGCTGAATTTTATTCTAAATGCAGTAGGAAGCCAGGTCTTAGCAAAGTAATGAATTATTTATCTAGAACATTGACTATTCATTATTTAGTTCCTGTGCATTCTCCATAAGCTGGTCCTATAAAGATTTCATGACAGTGGCGCACACAGGAAGAATTTATTACGGGGCACCTGGCTAGCTCAGTCAGTGGAGCATGCGACTCTCGATCTCGGGGTTGTGAGTTTGAGCCCCATGTTGGGTGTAGAGAATACTTAAAAATAAAACCTTTTTTAAAAGAAGTATTACCTACGGGGTTTGGGACACACAGAAACAGGTGACAAATTTGAGATCATCTGCTTCATTTTACATCTTTGTCTTCCTCTCCCATCTCTTGGACATCTTAAAGCTACCCCATCCCTTAGGCCATCTGTTCTTTGCTTCTTTTGGATAAATTCATCATTTGGCTTTGGATTTCCATCTGTTTTTACCCCAAATTATTAATAGAGATGCCTCCTTTGAATCAGTTCATTCATCCACATTTCTGTGTAGGATGTTAGGGAAAAGATCAAGAAAATCTGTTAAGTTCTAAACCAAAAATCCCCAATCTTAAGAGTGATGACTCATGACAATGCTACAACCCAAGTCCTGGAGTGAGCTGGAAGCCACAGCACATTCCCACTGCAGTTCTAATAGATTAAGTACTTTTTAATTACATTTTCAATCATCTTTGACACAGCCTCCAAAGATTTTCCAAATAAAATCCAACCTAAAAACAAAAACAAAACCCGTGCCAGTTAATGAGCATTTCTAAGCAAATTCATTGTAGTTGGGATAAAAATATCCAAGTGGTTCATGTGACTTAAAATTAGCCAACTTCATATCGTGTACTGCTGTAACTCACAATGTATTGTAGGTTATTTAAAATCCCACAGTAATCAACTCCAATTAGAACGCCTCTCTACCCAAATTAAGTTACCAATTAAATAAATTCAACCAGATAAGGAGTGTATCCGAGGTAAATTAGATTAATCCTATCATCATATTAATCTGATTTGTATTCTCCAGTCACACAGTTGTATTCTCACCCTTTTTTTTTTTTAACAACAATAAAAAGGAATGCACAATTCAAATGTTTCCACTTAAGAAATACAACAAAGTCAGTTTTGGATTTTTAAGCAAACAGCCCATAATTGTGAACGGCTACCTTGGGACTCCAAGATGGGGTGTGTGTGTGTGTGTGTATAGTTTAGATACTATTCACGTTAGAAAAATCCATCCATAGAAATGAGAGAGAATGACAAAACTCTTCTCAGGATACCTCCGTGGAACAAGTGCTTGTGTTTGAACTGATATGTCTATGCAAATATACCCAGTCACAACAGGGAACTCCTTAGGCCTGACAATTATTAACCCCTGAAGGGTGAGGTGAGCACGTTCTGTCAGAGACCTTCACCCTCCTGGTGACCTATGCCCCTTGTAATAGAAAGAGGCCTTTAGTTCTCCAGCCCCCTGGCTTAGGATTAAACGAGACTTCAGCTTTGGTGTAAAGCTGTCAGCTGTCCTAATCAAGGACCGCATACAAAAACTGAACTCCAGGGAGGGACAAAAGGGAGAGAGATCTAGAAGAGGGTGGGGATAAAATAGCAGAACTGAGCCTGCATCTGCAGAAAATCCAAAGACAGCAGGCTCTAGTTAAGATCTACAGGGGAAGATGTCTTAGTGGACAGATAGAGAAATTAGACACGGCAAAGATGGCTTTAGCCATCCAGAATGAAGGAGTCAAGGGTAGGGATATCTGCATGCAGCAGACAACTGAATCAGAAAGAGCAGAAATATAAACCAGCAATGATTCCCTATCTTCTGCCTGGCTAGCTTAGATGTGACTCTCCTGTTGGTGGGCAAAACACATTCACGAGGAGATCCCATCATTAATGCAACAAACTTGAATGAGTTGTAGGCCAGGTGGTTCTGTTCCCTAACATGGGATGAGCCATGGACTGGGACAGAATGAATCAAACAGCAAAATCTGAACATCCTAACAAGTCATCCAGTAGCTCCACTCACTTCAGACGTTCCTGAGTGACACATGACGTCTCACAATAACAACACGACACACACGTACACCTGCGTGTTCCCCAAGACCAACAGGACAATGAGTTTCTACCACAGGAGCTTACAGAGACATTGTTCCATCCAGGTTACAATCATATTTTACAAAAGAGACTTTGACTACACAGATATTTAGAAAATGAATGTAGTTAAGAAAAAAGTACAGGAGCTGGAAGTCAGAGGAGCCACGTTCCCACCTCAGCTCTGCCGTTGTCCAGCCGAGCAAACCTGGGGATGTTGTTTCACTTTCCCTGGCCTCAGTTTGTCCATCTGCAAAGCATGGTGTGGAACTCCGTGTGCCATGAGCTACTGTCTCAGTGCTCTCATGGGGGATCTCCAGAAGTAAGCTCACTGGAAATTTAAAAAGCAAACGAAGACATGGGGCTGAAACAACCTGTCAACACTTGAACTCCGATGTAGACATCCATCTTCACGAGAGGACTTGGCCTCTGGTTTGATATATATCGTCAAAGGACAGTTAAGTGTAACTTTGGAGGAGAATAGTTTTCAGATGTTCATCTTGCAATAAGCTCGATCATTTCCGGTTTGAACAAACCATTATTTTTGGCTTGGTTGGAGGTGGCCCCAGGTGAAAGCGGACCTACATCTCCTTCACAAATCACAAGGACAAGTCAGCCTTTATTCTAGCAGTTTGGTCCAGAATGGCTACTCCCCGGGTGGGAGCTCGATGCCCTACTGCACACTTGAAACAGTACCACTAGTATCTTTATCCAAGATACACTTGAGTGTTACATGCTTATTACAGGGGAGAAAAGAACTAGTATTTGCCAAGTGCCTTCCATGAGCTAAGCACTTGCTGGGTGTTTTACATACATTCTGTCATTTAATCCTCAAGGCAACTTTCAAAGGTAGGTATCGCCATCCCCATTTTACAGGTGAAGAAACTGAGACTCAGAGCAGTCATGACTTGCCCAAGTGCACATCACTAGGACATGCAAGAGATCTGAAATAAAAATTGAGGCCCTTCCAACTTCACAGTCTACGCTTTTGCTTTTCTAATGTCATGATACCTAGAAGGAAAAAAAAAATGAGGGTGAATGATTAGCCAGCAAAATTAGGGGAAAGGATATGCTATTACTAAAGAGCTCACCCAGTTGACATCATTCTGCAATGTCCAATTTTCAAAGAATCAGAATATGATGGAAATATTCAGTATGAAATCACTACTGAACATAAGCAATCTGACCTTGATGATCCAGAAGGCGCTTCCGGATCTTGCTGTGCCTTAAAGTTCTCACTAACAACACTGACCATCAGTACACTACAGATGCATGGAAAAGAAACACCACGTAACAGAAGCGAGATCACCTGTCTCCAAGTTGCCAGGCACTGGAACGACTTTTACCAGCTTTTACTACAGCAGGTCAAAGAAACAAGTGGAACCTGTCAATACAGTCCTGTGTCTTTGGACATATATTCTAGGCATACATCCATTCTCATGCCCCGTGAGAGAGAAATCAATTCAAAAGGATCTCACCTTTCACCAAATTCTACCCTTAAAATCCTAAAACAGCCATATCTTTGTGCACAGTATTTTTGGCAGTCACAAGCTCTATCACAAAGCAGAGCTGACGAGTGCAGAACACAGCTGGCATTTAAATGCCCCCTGGGTGGGCGGGTCAGACTGCATGAGGCAGTGTGGCTGTGTGGAGGGAGAGGGGTCCCGCCTCGGGGCGAACATCCGCTCCTGCCAGAGTTACCAAAGCCAAGGTTCTTGACATGTATGTTCTCAGCAGTCTCAGTGCCTAGATCCCTAACAACATGTAACAATGAAATAACTGCAAGCAACCATGTCCAAATAAAGAACTCAATGTTGGAATCACCGAGAAGCGGCCAAGTTCAGAAAGGCATTTCTTGGCACGCTAGAGCAGACTGGGATGAAAGTTGTACCGGAGGCTGGAGAAGAGCCCAATGTGCTTCACGAGGTTGGGCTCCACCACGTAGGCCCGCTCCCCTTTGGCCCTCAACAGTGAGTAGAGTGCCATGTCCTTGCCGAAGCCCTTGTGACAGTACACCTGAGACAGGTAGGTGAGGGTCCGGCGGGCCGCAGGGGCAGGGAAGAGCATGGCGGGGGTGCAACACTGAGAGGCAGGGACCACGCTGTACAGGGAAGGACTGAGCCGCCGCAGTTCCAGGAAATAGTGCCGGCCCACCAGTTCCACCAGACCCATGCTATACAGGGAGAAGAAGAGCATGACGGGCCAGCTGAACCCCGGACGGCTGGCGAACCTCATGTATATCCAGGTTAGCAAGGGCCCCAGCAGCATGCCCACGCCGACCCACTCCAGGATCCGCATGGGCTCTGGGTTGATGTAGTGCTGCAGCCTCTCGGGGTGATAGAGCTTCAGGTAAAGGGCATCTCTGAGGTGCGGCTCGGAGAAGCGAGCCCGCAGAAGGTGCTCCAAGACTGGGAAGATCTGCTCTTCTGGAACGGCGTCATCTTCCACCATCAGGACATAGTCTGGGTTGTAGGTCTGCAGGGAGGACTCCAGGCAATAGACATAGTCCTGCTTCTCTTTCTCAAACGAGTTGGTCGAGGGGTCATCCCCATAATCATCCTCAGTGCCCTCGTAGCGGTTGGCCACAGGGACGTACTTAGATAGCAGCTTGGCATCGAAATGGCTCACGCTACGTTCCACGTTGCACAGGAAGAGCTGGTGCCCCTCGCACTGGGGGCCGCACTGCTGAAGAAGCCGGTGAAACTGGGACACCACCTGCAAGACATAGTGGAAGCCGGGCTGCCTGTCGACAGTGATGATGGTGATGACCAGCCAGGGCCGGGGGGTGGCCTGCCAGACGATGGGCACCGAGCCATTGGCAGATGGCAGCTCCTCAAAGTAGTGGAGGGCAGCTTCACCCTCTTTCAAACTTTGCTGCAGGAACTCTTGACTCATTTGGTTTAGGTGCCAATGGCGCAGATAGAAATAAGAGTGCAGGAGGCGGTGACAGGCGAGGGGGGCCAGCAAGCCTAACGTCACCACTGTTAAGATCAAGAGTTGGACAGCCGTGCTGCCCCAGGAGAGCCGCCGCAGCCTCCGGAGAAGCATGGCAGCGGGAGGGGCTGTTGTGCTCATGAGGTCAACTTCTGGTCAGGTCTGGTCCCAAGAACAAACCATCCTGGAATGCAGGCCGGAATCAGCACAAGTCAAACCTAGAGGGAGACAAGTACAGAATGGTAAGACGCTTTAAAAACAAAAAACAAAAAAATCCAGGGATAGAACACAGCACATATCAACCCAGAAATTCTAATTCTAGGCGGTAGCTACTAGAGACTTCCAAGTATTTTCTCCAGGACACTCTTCTTTGGTTGTGTCAGTTAATGATCTCCGGGATTCTTTCATTATTTCTATGAGTAAGGAAATCTTGGTGTATGCGACCAAGTTGCCACACCCACAGATGCTTAGTTGGGTTTCCAATGTGCCAGAAAGTCACCAGGTAGGCTAGTAAGATCCTTATTTCAACGCAGCAGCCACATAGACCTGCGTCTTAAAACAGACGAAAAAGCAAGACTTGACACAAAGGAAATACACGTTGAAAGTAAATTCCAAAGTAAATGTGTAAAGTACTGGTTGACTGACTATGCATAGCAGTTCTTGAAAACTGTCTTTTCTGCACATCCCAAACNTAAAACAGACGAAAAAGCAAGACTTGACACAAAGGAAATACACGTTGAAAGTAAATTCCAAAGTAAATGTGTGAAGTACTGGTTGACTGACTATGCATAGCAGTTCTTGAAAACTGTCTTTTCTGCACATCCCAAACAAAAAAAGGACTCTTTAGGATTCTTTGAGATGTCTTTGTCAAGATCCTCCATTCTTATTTCTCTAACCTCATGCAACTATCCTTAAAACTGCATCTAGTTTAATCCTGATTGTTCTCCCGTTTAATTTTTTATAGCGCTACCATAGGAACCAGTATCTCCCATATGCAAGCGAACTCCAGGGCCCCAGACTTGGGAGGGGAGGAAATATCTGAAGAAAAGTCCATGAGCAGCTTTGCAATGAGGGAGGGAGGGACAGACAGAGATCCAGAAAGGATGTTGTATGACGTGACGGCTCAGAGCACAGGCAGGAGGTCAGGCACACATGTGACTCCCAACTCAGCCACTCAGCGGGTGGAAAGTCACGTCTCCACAGCTGTGGGGCGCCTGGTTGGCTCAGTCGGAAGAACCTGGGACTCTCAGTCTCAGGGTCCTGACTTGGAGCCCCATGTTGGGTGTAGAGATTACTTAAATAAAACTTTTAAAAATGTATCCATATGGGGGCACCTGGGTAGCCCAGCTGATTTAGCATCTGACTCTTGGTGTCAGCTCAGGTCGTGGTCTTGGGGTCATGGGATCGAACCAGGGTTGGGCTCCGTGCTCAACTCAGGGTCTGTCTGAAATTCTCTCTCCCTCTCCCTCTGCCCCTCCCCCCACTCATGCACATGCTCTCTCTCTCTAATAAACAAATACAATCTTTAAAAAAAATATATTCATACATACAAACTCAAATAATACCTTGGGAGTAAGTAGGCCTAATGATCGGAGGGAAAACAGTCTCATACCGAGAAACAGAATTAAAACGACAAAGCCGGTATAACACCAGTAATGTCAATGCAAAACTAAGCGGTGTCTAAAGAACAGAAGGTAACCCTAAACCTCTTATGTCAGAAGCATAACAAAGTGTGTACACATTTGGAAGAAAAGGCCTAGTTTGTGAGTTATCTTGAAGGAAGGGCCGCCTAGGGACTGTATAAGGTTGTGGTGCAGCATTCGGGCTGTCATTTCCGTGTCCTCCCCTTCTTGGGCACACAGAAAGACCATATTCCCTAGCCCATCTTCTTCCAGGTGGGGTCTGGTGACTAGGGCCTGCCAGGAAAATACGAGCAAAGCGTCAGGTGTGACTCCTGGGCCAAGGCGGTTGAGAGCAGATGTGCCTTCCCGAATTTCTCACTCTCCAGTCACCAACTGAGGGGCTCTGGAGGAGGGTGGGGCCAGCAGTGGGTGGGAGCCTGAGGTCTTGAATGACTGCATAGAAGAGAGGTCCTTCCCACTGCTCACCTCCCAGAAGCCTCCCAATCTAGAGTGGGCTGTGTGGGAAGTAATACATAAATCACTGTGTCTAGTCACTGACGATTTTTGGACTTGTTTATTACAGCAGTAGCCTGTCCAGCCCCCTGGAATTGTGTACAATACCACACCTCTCTCTATAGGGTGATGACATGGTAATTCAACAAAGTCTCATTTTAGCATCAGAAGCACATTATTATACTGTGGGACCCAGACGTGAGCCAGACTACCTCAGTACCAGTAAGAGATCTGGGTAGTACCTGAAGAGGGAAATAGCAGGGAGAGGTTTGAAGACAGGCAAGCCCAGGCCTGCTGGTTTGTGAACGTTCAGAGTACGGGAGACGGGATGCTTCTCCCTGCGAGCTGCTCAGGCCACTGGAGCTGATAAATCACGTGGATGGGCATCACTGCCAGTAGAAGCCAAGGACTGACACTGGGTGCAGCTTACACTCCTGGTAAGGAATGGAGTCGTTCAGGTGGCTTCCTGCTCACCCTGTTCTCCCGACGCTTGCTGTTACCCAAGAGAGCCGTACCCACTTAGAAGCAGGAACAAAATACAGTCAACAAGATAAGGCATGCAGCTTGGAGAATGCCAGCACCTGGTGAGCGCAAACATGACAATGTGACGACAATGAGAGTGCAGAGATCTGTGTTGGGTGTAAGATCCCCATCCACACTCCTTCGACATGCTCTTCTGGTGACAGTTTCTGGTAAAGCAAGAATGTGACACTCTTTAGTCCAGATCAGCCCCAGGGGTGGGGTGTTTAAGGACTCTGTGTGTGTGTGTGTGTGTGTGTGTGTGTGCGCGCGCGCACAGTCATCATTTAAAAACATAAATCTGATCATATCACTCTCCTGCTTAAAGTCCTTCTTCAGCTTCCCATTGCTCTGTTAATAAAATCCACATTTCTTGTAGTGGTCCACTAGACCCTTTATGATCCAGACCATGTCCTTCCCGGTCATCTTGTTCTATGGGCCCTTTCTCAAGTTACTCAAAATTAGAGGTTGGCAATCTTTTTCTGTAAAGGGCTGGACAGTAAATATTTTACATTTTGTGGGCCACATACTGTCTCTGTTGCATATTCTTCCTAGACTTTTTCTTTTGTAAAACTCTTTAAAAATATAAAAACTATTTTTAGTGCTCTAGCCACATAAAAACAAGCTGCAAGCCAAATTTGGCCAGCAGCCCATAGTTCACCAATTCCTGTTCTAGACTAGCACTCTGCAGTAGAAATACGAGGCAAGAGCCACATAGGTATTTAAATTTTTCTAGCAGCCACAGTCAAAAAGTAAAAAGAAACAGATGAAATTAATTTTAATAATATATTTTAAATACATCAGAACTATTATTTCAATATGAAACCAATATGAAAAATTATTAATGAGGTATTTTTTTTATATTAAGTCTCTGAAATCCAGTGTATAGTTTACGTTTACAGCATATCTCAATTCAGACGGGTCACATTTCAAGTAATCAATAGCCACATGTCACCAATTCGCATGGTAGGTCTAGACACACGCATCTTTCAGAACACTGAGTATGCTACACTCTTACCTGACCCCTGGCCTTTGCTCACACAACTCCCACAATCTGGAGCATTTTATTCCCCCACTTTCCCTGCTTCTTCGCGAGATAGCTTTTTCTCATCCTTTAATCCACTCTTCCTGGCCCGTGCAAAGTAGGGCCTACCAAATTGGCACTCACATATTTTGCTAATGGGACTATAACTCAGAATAACCTCTGTAGAATTAATTTGGGATTATCTAAAAAAAACCCACTAATGACGTGGCAATTCCATTTCTAACATTCCTTCCTAGATATATAGTCTCATGTGTGAGAAATGACTTACAGCATCATCTGTAATAGCAAAATACTGCAATTGAGAGTGAGTCAAATAAATTATCATACATCCAAAGAATGGAATACAAAGTACCCATTAAAAGCAAGCAAACTTGGAAGAGACCAAGATGGCAACATAGGAGGCTCCTGAACTTCTCTCCTCCCATGGACGCATTAAATGTACAGCTACACCATGAGAAATTCCCCAAGAGAAATCCAGAAACTAGCTGAGGAACCCCTACACGCAGGGAAAATGAGATAATACCCACGTTGAAATAGGTTGGAAAGAGAGGCTGAGACACACTCCAGCCATAAACCCACCCCTATACAGTGCCCTACAACCAGGAGGGAACTCCCCATTCCCAGCTTCTCCCTGAGGAGTAAAGGGTTTGGAACACACATCTAGCACTCCAAATTTTAAGACTCCCACCTGAAGGATGGGCTCCCAAAACATCTAGCTCTGAGTGCCAATGGGGCTTGCATCCGTGAGACCAATGGGACCATAGCAAACAAAGAAGCAGTTCTTTGCAGGGACATGGGCACTTGCCACCTCCATCCCCTCCAGGGCTCAGCATGCTGGGAGCAGGCAAAAATGACCATCCCTAGTCATTCCCTGGAAGGGTTTTGAGTGCATACTCTACAAGTTCCTGCCAGAGGGTCCAGCTTCTAACTTAGCACGTATCTAGGAGCTGGCTGAGATTCTCCCCAAAACCCAAGGGCACCGATAGGCACTTCTCCCACCTTCTCCCACGGGCTCACTCCAATGATAAAACCAGATCGCCAGCGTCTCTCTGGAAGGAGCTTATACACAGGCCTGGTGCCCCAGCTTTTGCAGCAACACCTGAGGGATGGGTCCCTGAATTACCTGGCTCTAATCGCCAATGGTATATGACTCAAAAAACTGAGAACCGATAGACGAATTCAGTAAAGTTGCAGGATATGAGAACAACACACAAAAATCAGTTGCATATCTATACACTAATGGAGAAATTAAGAAAAAATCCCATTTACAATTGCATCAAAAATAATAAAATACTTAGGAATAAATTTAATCAAGGAGGTGAAAGATCTGTACACTGAAAACAGTAAGACATTGTTGAAAGAACTGAAAATCACACAAATAAATGGAAAGATACTCTGTGGTTGTGGATTAGAAGAATTAATATTGTTAAAATGTCCATATTACCCAAATGATCTACAGATTCAATGGAATCTCTATTAAAACTCCAATGGCATTTTCCAAAGAAAGGAAAAACAATTCTAAAATTAGTATGTAACCACAAAAGATCTCGAATAGCCAAGGCAATTTAGAAAACATAGGAGGTAAGCTTCTTGACATTGGTCTTGGCAATGATTTTTTTTTTTATTTAACACCAAAAGCACAGGCAACAAAAACAAAAATAAATAAGTGGGTCTACATCAAGCTAAAGGGCTTCACACGGCAAAGGAAACCATCAGTAATATGAAAAGGTAACCTATAAAATGCGAGAAAATATTTGTAAACCACATATTAGGCAAGGAGTTCATATCCAAAATATACAGAGAATTCATACAACTCAATAGCAATAATAATAATAACAATAATAACAATAACCCACTCATTTAAAAACAGGCAAAGGAGGACCTGAATAGATGTGTTCCCAAAGAAGACATATAAGCAGCCAACAGGTACAGGAAAAGGTGCTCAGGGTCACTAATCATCACGGAAACACAAATCAAAACCCACAATAAAATATCACCTCACACCTATTAAAGACTTCTATTATCAATAAGGCAAGAGATAAGAAATGCTAGCACAGATGTGGAAAAAGTAAATACTCGTATACTGTTAGCTGAAACATAACCTGGTAGAGACACTATGGAGGTATGGAGGGAAAACAGTATGGAGGTTCCTCAAGAAATTAAAAACACAACTACCAAATGATCCAGCAATCCCCCATCTGGGTATATATCCAAAGGAAACAAAATCACTCTCTCGAAGAGGTATGCAGCATTGCAGCATTATTCACAATAGCCAAGATATGGAAACAACCCAAATGTCCCCTGATGGATGGATGAATGGATAAAAAATATCTGGTGTATCTACGCAACGGAATATTATTCAGCCTTAGAAAAAAAAAAAAGGATATCCTGCCATTTGTGACAACATGGATGAATCCAGAGGGCATTATGCTAAGTGAAATAAGACAGAGAGAGACAAATACTGCATGATATCATCTGTGTGTGGAATCTAAAAAAAGGTCAAATTCATAGAAGCAGAACAGACAGTTGGTTACCAGGTGCTGAGGGGAGGGCTGTGGGTAAGGCTGGTCAGAGTATAAACTTCTAGTTGTAAGATGAATAAGGTCTGAGGCTCTAATGCATAACTTGGTGACTACAGCTGACAATACTGTGGTTGCTAAGATACAATACTGAGATTTGCTAAGTGTTCTCCCCAAAAAAAAAAAAAAAAAAAAAAAAAGTTCAAAGAAGCAAAGTCTTCATATACAGATATAGAAAAATGTTAAGGTATATTTTCAGTGAAAGAAGACCTAGATTAAAAAAAAAAAGACCTAGAAAAGTATGTCTAGCATGCTACCATTTGTGTAGCAAAAGGGGGATAATATATTCAAGGGGCACACTCTTAAATCCAGGTATGACTGGAGAGGCCCTAAAAGCACCCAGTATTCCCAGACCCGTGGATTTCTGCTTTATTTTCTAGAATCTTGCTAAGGGGCCTTGTGTGCGTGCAGGGCTGGTTTCAAATTTGCTGCACAAAAGAGGCTTGTATGTTCCAGGTGGATACAAAGGGAGAAGACTTTCTTGAAGCTGTTCATCAAACAAGCACGATGATCTTCCTTTGATTTCGTTATTTGTATGGGGCAGGAGAAGTAA
Source organism: Ailuropoda melanoleuca (assembly GCF_002007445.2). Classification (NCBI taxonomy): domain Eukaryota; kingdom Metazoa; phylum Chordata; class Mammalia; order Carnivora; family Ursidae; genus Ailuropoda; species Ailuropoda melanoleuca. Next base: position 31,221,581 of record NC_048224.1, read on the forward strand.
AGATGTCAGTCCTCTCCAAGCCCCCCTGTGGTACTGCCCTCAGGCCCTATTATCCTGTCCCTTGATACCCCAGGCTCCTGATTCTCTCTCCCCTCTGGCAGGTGGGTCAGGAACGGGAGCACCTGGTGCAGACATCAAGGGAATCTTTAATGCCAGGCAATTTCCCCACGGGGGCAATAAAATCATCAACATCTCAGAAATAACCTGCTTTAAAAATATGGTGTGAGACTGCTGTTCTCTTGATCATCAGGGAAGGACTGGGATTCAGTTCAGAGGACACGTGGTCCCTACCTACACAGATAAGCTTTTGCTGGGGTGATGAGCAGCCCAGACCTTCAGAGCTTACGACAACGACATGCATTTCTTGCTCATGGGTCTGTGGATAGCTGTGGTTCAGCTGGGTTCAGCTCCGGACTGAGGGTCAGAATCAGGTCGTTCCATGTACCTCTTGTTCCAGGTCAGGTTGCAGAAGGAACAGACATCTGGGCTTGCTCCTTTGGTGGATGGCAGGTCAAGAGTCAAAACACAAAAGGTACATGTACAACCTCACTTAAGCAGGCCATAGATTGATTCCACTCACCATGCACTAGCCAAAGCAATGGGGCAGGGATTTTTACTCCTCCTGCAGAGCAGAGGAAGGGAAAAATGAAGGTTCAATGGAAAGCAAAAGCAGGAGGCCAATTTCTAAGCTCACAGGAAAAAAAGAAAGGCTCTAGCAATCTGCTGAGAGTCTGGGACATTTTCTAAAATGCTCACAAGGTATCTGGCCCCATATCACTATAAACGGTATGAGTCAGGACAGACTAGAGTAATGACTTCTAAATCTCAGGGGTTTATAGGAAAAGAGGTTTAATTCTTGCTCATGTTACTCAACCATTATGGATCAGTGAAGACTCTGCAACCTGTCATTCGCACTCCAGGACCCAGGTAGATGGAACTGCCTCTTTTCTAGACATCGCTGGTTTTGTGGCAGAGGAGAAAGAGACAGATAGTGGATCACAAGCTGGGTCTCAAAGCCACAGCTCAAAAATGACACACCTCACGTCCACCTACCTTCATTGATCAGAGCAAGTTACATAACAACCCTTAAGTTCAAGAGAACAGAGTTATGTAATTTTCCTGCAAGAAGGGGTACCAAAAGACATATGGCCAAGCCTGAAGCCAATGATCAGGGAACTATATGTCTCTCCCGGGAGAGGCCGAAAATATCTTGAACAATAATGCAATCTAGTACATCCATCTTGGGCCATGGGAGGTGGGATCAGATCCTTCAATGATCAGATGACTGGTTTGCCTAAAATCCGGCCACATGGAGTTAGGTAGGCATTCAAGACTATGTTCTTGTGTGCCTTTGAAAACATCTTCTTAAAGGATTTAACCAATTGCTGCACAGTGGGGTGTGGTGTTCAAGGCCTCCTATAATTTATTTCACTTTACTGGTTTGGTTTTAAGATAACTTACCTGAAAACAGGATTTTGCATTGGTAGTTGGAAGGAAGGAGGTCTCTACTTCCAGCCCAATATGGGGCTGGAATAGAAGTAGGCCCATGTGTGCATTATTACTCTTTTTCCAGAATTCCATAGTCACCCATGGCATCACCAGCTCAGGACCACATCCAGGGATGCTGGGGACTGACTGGAATCTGTGAGGTGGCCTGGAAACAATGACACCGTTACAGCCCCGATCCTACTGTGTAATGATTACTGAGTTCTTATCTATGCCTTACTGGTGCACTTTGAAACAGAACCATTTTGTGAATTGGATTATGTCTGTTACTGTGTCTTGGATGGTGGGCTCAGAAAAGACAGTAAAAGACAGAGACACCAAGAAATGGACATGAAATAGGACTAGAATGAATAAACGGAGCGACAATGGCAGTTACGTTTTACTGCAGCTTCTAAAAATTAAGCTGGGGGCACCTGGGTGGCTCAGTTGGTTTCTGCTCGGGTCATGATCTCAGGGCCATGGGATTGACCCACGCATCGGGCTCCATGCTCAGCAGGGAATCTGCCGGAGATTCTCTCTCTCTCTCCCTCTCCCCCTGCACTCTCTCTGTAAAATAAATAAATCTTTAAAAAAAATAAATAAAAATTAAGCCGAAGGGGTCAGAGAGGTATGTGAGACAGTACACAAGGCTGAGTGTCAGGAGATAAGCCGTCAAGAAGTCTGCCCTCCTACGTGAATGGCACCACCACTCACCCAGGAACCTTGGGTCCAAAAGACCAGTATGCTCTGACTTCTCACCCCTATCCAGTCACTTTCCAAGTCCTAGCAATGCCACCCGTATGGCCTCTTTGATTCTCCTCTCCTCTCCTCTCCTCTCCTCTCCTCTCCTCTCCTCTC
>NC_048224.1:31224023-31339869 GCF_002007445.2 Ailuropoda melanoleuca
ATCCCATAACACTGGGATCACGCCCTGAGCTGAAGGCAGACGCTTAACCGCTGTGCCACCCAGGCGCCCCCCCCCCAACACTTTCTTTAAAAAAAGATTTTATTTATTTCAGAGAGAGAGAAGAGAGAGAGCACACAAGCATGAACGGGGGAGAGGAACGGGCAGAGGGAGAAGGAGACTCCCCGCTGAGCAGGAAGCCTGACATGGGGCTAGGTCCTGGGACCTTGAGATCCTGACCTAAACAGAAGGCAGACACTTACCCAACTGAGCCACCCAGGCGCCCCCTTTCAACACTTTTGTAAAGAGTAGGTACTATTTTTATGATAATTATTAAACACTCATTCAACAAATACTGAGTCTTGTGCCGGGCATTGGGATGGTGAACATGACACTCGGGGCCTCACTTTGCTGGCACATATAAAAAAATTGGGAGGATGTCTCAAAGATTAGCATGGCAATGATGACATCAATTTTATGTAGTGCTTCATAATTTTTTATTACGATGGTGGTTACATTTGATAAAATTCATCAAAATATACATTTAAATGGTGTGTTTCATGGCATGTTAACTATACTTCAATAAAATTGATTTTTCTAAGAGCCAGGAAAATGATATTACAGAGTAGTAAGAGCGAATCTGCCTGACCAGATCTTAAACCTACTATAAAACTTCAGTAATTAAAATAACATGGCACCAGCACCAAAATATGCTGATAAATAGACAGATGAGAAAATCCACACAGATACAAACATGTAATAACTTAATCCACCGTAACGGAAGCAATTTAAATCGGGGGTGAAAAATGGACTTAATAGCTTTGCGGCAACTGCCTAACTCTTCAGGAAAAGTAAATTAGCTCTCCACTTTACAACTTAAGCTAGAATAAATTTCACATTAAAATATTCAAACAAAAGCTTAAAGGTACCTGAAGAAAATACAGAAGAATATTTACATATTTTAGGAAAGGCCTAAAGGAAAGCCCCTTCTCAGCAAGGTCCACAAGCAAAGCAGAAACCATTAAATATATATATTAAATAAACCATTAAATATATATATATATACACACACACATATATATACGTATATATATATGACTAAATGAAAAAGTTAAATTTGTATATGGTCAAAGATGAAAAACTGACAAAACCATCAAGCAAATTGGGAAAGACTATGCAACATAAATGACAGAATTACTTCTTTAATGCTTAATATATAAAGAGTGCTTAAAAATCAGGTACAGAAAGATACTCCAGTTGAAAAAGGGGCAAAAGAGGGGCGCCTGGCTGGTTCAGACAGTGAAGTGTGCAACTGGTGATCTTGCAGTTCTGAGTTCGAGCCCCAGGTTGGGCACAGAAATTACTTTTAAAAGGGGGGTGGGGTGGGGCAAAAGAATTAAGATCGTTCACCCCTGCAAATGCAAAAGGCCAGTACACAGAGGAAACGGTATTAGTTCCCCCTGGGTAACCAGATGTGCAAATTAAAACAAGATACTATTTTTGTCCACCTTATAGGTTTAGATGTTTGTATGCAGAGAAAACTTTAAGACGATATCCAGAAAATCTCAACAATCTAGATGAAATTTTAAGTTATCTTTATTTTCTCCTTTACATTTTTGTTTCCTGAATGCTTTGTAATACGCTAATCCTTTAAAAAATTCTAATAATCTTAATAATGTTAGGTGTTAGACACACGTAGTTTTCTCTTGTCACCTCCCAAAGTACCTGGTACAGTGCACTCTAGAATTGCACCCCTAAAAAAAGCTATCCCCCTTACCAGGTTCAGTGCTCCTGGGGAAATACACGTGCGCACACGCACACACACCTGCAGGTTTTGCTAACGGGCCGCATAGTGAGATCATCATTGGAGCTGCTTTGCGCTTCTCCCGGGGGCAGCACGGGACCAGCAGGGGGTGCCAGGGTCACACCCACCCAGCAGGAGCTCTAGCCCCTGGGCACTTCGGGCGCAGTGCGGCACCGGCAACGCCCGCGCCCAGAGGCCAGGAGGAGGATTTGACTAGGGGGGTGGTCCTCTCCACTCCTCGCGAAAAGAGAATGGGAGCGGAAGACCACAGTCCCGGATCTATCGTCTGCTGCTGACCTTGGGCAGTCCCCGCCGCTCTCGGGCCTCAGTTTCCCCACCCGTAGGTAGAGACTAAAGGATCCGATCGCGGCGCTGGCTCCCTTCGGCTGGTCTTTCCGGGAGCTAGGAGGGACGCCTTCCTCTGCCGGGTCGCCCTTCCTCGGTCCCCGGGCTGCGAGGTCGCGCGCAGAAACCCCACGCCGCGGCAGCGCTTTGGCGAGCCCGGCTGGCCCGAGGGGCGGACGCAAGAGGGACCCTCGCCGCGTGCCGGCGGCCATTAGACGATGCGCCCTTTGGCTGTGAGGCCCGGCCAGGCTGGCCAGGAGCAGGGTCTTACCTGGGCTCGCACGCGCCTGGCTCGCGCCTTCCTGTCGGCCTCGCCGAGCTGCCGAAGCGGGCGAAGGGTGGAGAGACGCCCTCGCCGCGACACTCATTCATCCCTGCCCTGACACCCGCCCCGGCCGCGCGGGGGACGCCTCTCTGGGGTCTCCGCGGTCCTCCGGCAGGAAGCGGCCGGAGCCCCGGGCCGGGCCGCAGCGAAGCTCGCCTGCCCAGAGCGCACGGCCGGGTGCGCAGGCCCTCCGGAGCTGCGCCAGCACCCGCCGCAGCTCTCCCCGCGCCAGCGGCGGCCCGGGTAATCCTCGTCGCCGCGCTCCGGCCGCGATGCCAGAGGGGCTGGGCAGATTGCACGCAGGGAAAACCTACCGGGTGGGGGCGGTCAGCTCCGTCCTCGGCGCACGCCGAGGGCCGCCTCTGGTGTCGCCTAGGCGGGCTGGCTCATTGCCACAGAGGAGCCATCGCCCAACCCTGAGGCCCGGGCGGAGCGGGCGCAGCGCGGTTCGGGTGCGCGCCCGAGCCTCACCTCCTCCCGCGGCGCAGCTCCCGCGCCGGGTCCCCTCGCTCCGGCAGGCCATGTGACCTGCGAGCTGCGGAGCGACCGCAGCCCCCAAAACCAGCTTGAGGGAAAAAAAGGACGGCAAAAGGCGCCAACTGATGGGCAGAAAGGGAAAAGCAGGCTCAGGGCTAAGGAAATGGAAAATGCTGAAGATTGAGGTCTCTGCGCTTTTCACAGCCCCAGCCGGCCTGCAAGCGTGTTCTCCGCTGGAAGGAATTGGTTTTGCCCATAATAAAAATAATAGCCGATACCACTTCCGCCCCCAAACCCCACCGCACCCAGCCTTATGCCAGGCGCCTCATAAACGTTCCTCTAGATCTCACTTCACTCCTGGACATTATAGATTATCATCCCCAATTTGCAAACGACGGAAGATTTGAGAAGATAATTGCGAAGTGCAAACCCTTCCTGATTCCAAAAGCCAGCAATGCAAACATTTATTTTAAAAATCAGAAAGGTTTGGTTTAACCAGGTCACCTAGCCAGGCATGGGTGTTAGGCCTGTGACTCTTTCCACTTACCTATCAGTCTCCCGGGAGTGGCTTCCGTGGTTCAAAACCCATTCCCAACCCTTCATTTTGGCAGATATTTATTGAAGAATTGTTCTGATGTCGTGCCAACACCACAGATGAGAATGAGGTAAGAATGAGACCGCCTACTTCCAGACTCCTTGTACATGAGAAAGTTGAAAATTTTGCACAGAACGTCTAGGAGAGAGAGCTGAGCAAAGGGAGAAGAGACGAAAGAGATGTCTGAAAAGTGGCTCTCATTACTAATGAAGGGCTTTCATGCACTGAGAGAGGTCATTTCTGAGCTTCGTCTCTCAGAAATCATTTAGTTAATAGGCCACAGAGGTTTAATAAGAGATCCAAAAATAACTAGGTGAGAGCTGAAGGAGATAACTTACTGCTCATTGTCAAAGTGCCAAGTATTCACTAAGTATATAATAAATGCTCATTTAAGTGATGATGTGATCTGTCATACATTGTAACTTTTATTTTATTCACATATCATGAATGAAACTACCTAAAATCTGTCCACTTCTAAAAAAGAGCAGTGAGGTCTCAAGGCAACTCAGTCTCCACAGCAGACCTGCAGAATATTTTTTCCCCTCAGATAGGTGGTCACTACTCATTCCAGCATAGGTATGTACATCTGTTCCTGCCTTCAGGGCTGCCCCAAGTCATGCAAGCAGAAGCATGTTTCTTTGGTGAGAGGAATAGAAGCCAGCATGATATTTCATCAAGGGGGCACACAGAGATTTATTCATATTAATGAAATGACATCTCTCAATGCATGAAAGCCCTTCAATAGAAAGCTATTACTTTGGGTCTCAAATGTTCTTCAGTCTTCCAGAATCCTATTTTAAGCAAATATTGTTCTGAATGGTGTAACACTGGGGGCATGAGAAAATGGGCACATTGGTTGAAAACAAGTGCTGAGGAGCCCAGGGAAGCGATGTGGAATGAGCCTGGGGAGGGAAAATGGAAGCCAAAGGAAAATGAAATCCAGCTAGATTCCACTTTGGCTTCCTAGGGTTTCCACCTCATGGTTTTATTGCCTTTCTCAGCACTTCTAATTCTGGGTCAGCTTGCCTTTCTAGGCCAGGGGTTAGCAAACTACAGCTCACTGCCTGTTTTTGTGTGGCCTACGAACTAAGAATGGTTTTTTGTTTTTCTTTTTTTAAAGATTTTATTTATTTATTTGACAGAGAGGGAGCACAAGCAGGGAGAGCGGCAGGCAGAGGGAGAGGGAGAAGCAGCTCCCTCGAGGAGCAGGGAGCCCGACTCGGGGCTCGATCCCAGGACTCTGTTAACCAACTGAGCCACCCGGGTGCCCCAAGAATGGCTTTTATAATACTGAATGGTTAAAAAATAAAAAGAAGAATATTTTGGTACATGTGAAAATTATATGAAATCCAAATTTCAGTGTTACTGGTGCATGGTCATTCATTTATATGTGTCTATGGCTGCTATAGTGAGTTGAACAGTTGTGATGGAGACCTTATGACTCACAAAGCCTCAAATATTTACTGTCTCGTTTGCAGACACCTACTCTGAAAGGTCTATTCAGTGGTCACAAGATAAGGCAGTAAAGCCAATAAATGCTTATGTAATTTTCTTATGTCAGCATAGTTGGTACTAGATATTAAGTTCCATTAGAATCTTACATCCATCCACCTGAGCACCCATCCATCCACCAGGGCATCCGTCCATCCTCTATTTTACAACCAATATTGATTGAAGAATTGTTCTGACATAGTGCCAACACGATGGTTGAGAATGAGATAAGAATAAGATGTGTGTCCTGCTCTCAAGGAGTCTCTCTTTAGGAATGTCTGGAAGTATAAGAAAGACTGCCTAGGCTGACAGCTGGATCTGGCACAGAGAACAGCTTGGGAAGCTGGTCCCATTTCCTGGCCCAGTCCCAGACCTCCTCCTTCCAGACTTCTTCTACATGAGAGGTTAAAAAATGTTTTATTATTGTGATGTTGGCTCTTTAAAATTATATATGATTAAACTTCATCCAATAGCAAGAGAAATACACAATGATTTTAGGTTGTTTCATACTCCATTTGTTAAAATCATATAGGAAGGCTCTAATTTCCATGTTGGATGGTAGTTTTAAGGGTGTTTATTATTATTTTATGTGATTATCATTATGCATAGGTAATAATAACTGTATTTTTCTAACACAAGAGGAACATGAGGCCAGTTTTTCAGAATAAAACACAAAGTTGAACAGCCATCAAGGTATTTTATGAAAGATAGTAAATTGAGGGATTCTAGAGAGAGGTAGGAGGAGTGGTAACGTGGCAAAGACTGGGAAAATTCTTGGAAAGACAAGATTCCAAGACCTCTCATTTGGTAGCCCCCTTCTTTGTTCCACATTAGCTACCTTCCCTCCCTTGTGGTAAGGAGGGTGTTTTCTCTTTTCTTCTTCTTTTTTTATAAGACTTGGCTTTGGGGTCACAGAGAGAGATTAATCACAATTCTCATTATGTGTCTATGTAAGGACTTATATTTATCAAGGAGAAGAAGAAGAAGGAGGAGGAGGAGGAGAAGAAAAAGAAGAAATGCCCTTGAAGTCACCACCCAACATGGAGGGGTGCCTGGGTGGCTCAGTTGGTTAAGTGGCCAACTCTTGATTTCGGCTCAGATGATGATCTCAGGATCGTGAGATCAAGCCCTGCATCAGGCTCCGACCTGGGTGTGGAGCCTGCATGAAATTCTGCCTCTCCCTCTCCCTTTGCCCCTCCTCTCTCTCTCTCATAAATAAATAAATAAATAAATAAATGAATGAATAAATAAATAAATAAATAAATAAATAAATAAATAAATAAAATCTTTAAAAGAAAGAAAGAAAGAAATCACCACTTGATATGGAAACCAGAGCCCTGACAACAGCTTCCATCTGTCCATGTGATCCTTACTCATCCATCCTCTTTCATGTGTTAAAGAAAAAATTATTCAATGGCACTTATTGAAGATGGTAAGGCATCAAGGTGGGCTATGATGGTAGGTGTAGGGACCCCTGAAATGGGGTCCTGCAGAAGGGAATTAGACTCAACTCCAAAGATAGTGTGGACAGGTGGGACCGTATAGCCAAGGAACAAGATAAGGATTGGTGTATAGCAAATCACTAAGGGGAAGGAAGCATCAGGTGTAAAGGGTTATTCTGGCTAAAGGTACTCAACAGGATTCTTGCTGAAGATAAGCCACAATGATCAGATATCCAGGGTGAGATGTCTTGCTAAACTGATTTAGCAGCGTTCTGGCTAACACTGGAGTTGACAAGGAAATGTATAGAAGGGCCTGGGGGAAGAGGATTCAGGAGCCTGACTAAAGTTTGCTCAAGCAAAGAAACTTTGTGAGTTGTGAGGAAAAACTTTTTTTTAAGATTTATTCATTTATTTATTTGAGAGACAGAGAGAGAGTAGAGCAAGTGAGAGAGAACACAAGTGGGGAGGGGAGGGAGAAGCAGGCTCCCCACTGAGTAGAGAGGCAGAAGTGGGGCTTGATCCCAGGATTGCGGGATCATGACCTGAGCCAAAGCCAGACGCTTAACTGACTGAGCCACCCAGGCACCCCCATGACAAAAAGTTTTATTGAAACTGTTATTTTACCGAAACACCATCAACATTTCATTACAGATACACCGCAGACTGTTCCAAGAAGTGCTTACAATTTACCTGAACACTCTTGGTTTCCTTCTTCATCCACTGTGAGGAGGATCTCCAATTGCTCACCCTCAATATTGGAAATTGTGTCATGGTAACCTCTAACCGTCACCTAATTCTGCGATTCTTCCCATTTCGCAAAAGAGAAAAAACCCCAAAGGAGAGATTTTCTGGGGTTAAGTCTCAAGGTAGGCATTCTAATCTATTTTTATTGTGGTAAAACTTTGATTAGCTGGAACTAACATTGTGCATCTATGAAGAGTCAGACTCCTTGCTGTGCTCACTTGACTTTGACAGCAGAGCCTAGATAAAGACATCATCTCTCACCTGTTGATAGTGTCCTATTCAATCTTAGCCTCTGTAGTCTTTGGCTTCTAAACAAATCTCCAGAGGGCTAACCCAGTGAATTTTCTAAAAATATAAACCAGATCAGGTTTCTCTCCAGCTTAAAACACTCCACCAGACCAAAAGGTCAAGCTCATTTGCATGACAGTTAAAGCCATCCTAAACCTGGCCTCAGGCCAATGGCCCCTGCCCTAGGACAGATTACCTTTCTGGAAAATGAGCTCCTTGTGGGCATGGAGCAGTCTGTCATACACCAGTTGGCTATAATGGGTGTTTCTGGAATGAATGAATGAGTGAACAAACGAATGAATAAAGAAATGAAGGAACCAGTTGTAAGTAGTTCTGGATACTACCTGTGTTATTATCCTTTGAGGTAGCCTCAATCAGGTGGAAACTATCTACAAGCAATAGTTGCTTAATGAAATACAATATGGTATTTTTGCTGTGAGTCTGATTTCAAATTGTGCTTATTTTTACTGTCTGATGTCTGATTTATTTTATTTTAGACACAGAGTTCATGAGCAATAATTTATCCAAATTTCTAGAGGGATATCCAACTAAAGCAAACATTGACCCGACTGACCCACCCAGGCATCCCAATTCTGTAAGTTTAATTTATAAATATTTTTTCTGTTTATAAATTTGATAATTTTATATGTAAATAAGCAATTTTTCCTTTTTTAATTAATTGATTTGAAATTACATTAGTATATTTAAATGTATTTGATTTTCTTACACATTTTCGTTACCTGGCAGTAAACTCAACACTTTCATAAGCAAAAGCTTACTAAGTATTTAAACAACTTTTGAACATCTAATACATTTCTATATAGAGTACCTCTAAAATCTTGTAACATTCAAAGTGGTTTCTACAATCAAATTCTCCTCCATCTTTCAACCTAAAAATTACAAGGCTGACTTCCAGATTCTCTTAAACATTGTAAACAAACACAACTTTTCCTGAATTAAATGAAAGTATTAACACTACGTGTTTTCTTAAAAAAGATTTATTTGAGAGAGAGAAAGAGCTCACAGAGGGTGAGGGAGAAGCAGACTCCCCACTGAGCAGAGAGCACAGAGAGCCCGACACAGGGCTCTATCCAGGATCCTGTGATCAGGACTTGAGGTGATGGCAGACGCTTAACCGACTGAGCCACCCAGGGCCCCCAATACTATGTGCTTAATTCAATCAATTTTCTCTGTACTTAATTATAAATCTTACCAGGATTGAAACATCACCCACCTAATGAGAGTTGTTTTAACTTCTCAGGGAAGCTGGAGATACTGGGTCAAAAACTCAGGAATAGGAATCAGATGCGTATCTGACGTATATGCCAAGCAGTCTGATGTAGTCACAATGCCACTCTGTGTATCCGGAATTCACTCACCCAGGCCTCTGAGAAACAAGTTTGGTTGCCTAATTTGCATTAGTAACTAACTTCCATCACCTGATTGTATTAAGACTCTTCGTTGCAGTCCTAGCAATTCACATTCTTCTCATTTTTTTTTTTTTTTTAAAGAGAGAGAGCTGGGCAGGGAGTGTGGGGAGGAGCAGAGGAAGAAGGAGAAAGAGAATCCCAAGCAGCCTCCATGCCCAGTGTGGAGCCCGATGCGGGGCTGGTTCTCACCACCCTGAGATCATGACCTGAGCCAAAATCAAGAGTCGTATGCCTAAACAACTGAGCTACCCAGGCGCCCCATCCTCTCATATTTTTGTCAAGCTCTTGGCAGCAACTCCATAGTGATTTCTTTCTTTCTTTCTTCTTTTTTTTCCAGAGGGAGAGGGAGAGGGAAGGGGGGTGGGGGAGCAGAGGGAGAGAAAGAATCTCAAGCAGGCTCCACACCCGTCAGGGGGCTCAAAATGGAGCTTGACCTCACAACCCTGAGATCATGACCTGAGCTGCAATCAGGAGTCAGATGTTTAACCGACTGAGTCACCCAGGCACTCCAGCCCCACAGTGATTCTAAAAATAGGTTATACCTAATTGATACATTTTCTGTTTTAAAGTTTACTTATTTTATAAATAGCTTATGCTCATTGTGAAAAATTTACAAATGCAGTCAAATAAAAAGAAAATCAAAATTTCCTGAAAGTAAAAATCAAAATCTAAGCCAAATTAAATAATTATTAATATCTCTATGTGTTCCCATCTCTCTCATTTTGTGGTGTGTGTGTGTGTGTGTGTGTGTGGTGTGTGTGTAACAGGACGCTTTGGCTGTTTGAGGCCAGCAGAGACCTCACTGCAATTTCCCACCATTGTGTATTTGCATTCATTGCAATGCTGAGGCTTTTATTTTGGAACTATAGAACATTTGGGTCGGAGGCAGGGTGAACAAAGACAAGGAAAAACTAAAGGGAACAGGATGGCGTGTGTCTCATCCTACCCGCTGAATGGGGAAGAGACTCTGTGATTAGAGTCGGAAATAGAACAGATGATTTGCAGGGAAGTCAGGTCTCCACCATTTCCCTCATTGCTTTTCACTAATGGGGGCATATATAAACAATTTCAATTGGGAAATCAGTCCCCAAAATAACCGGGGGATATTTCCACTGGGACTGTTTCTGCTTTGGGGAAGGGTGGCTCAAAACACCATATTTGGACATACATATAAAATAATGATATTTTAAATTCATTCAATCCTCCAACTGATTCTTTGAGTGCTGTATTAGTTTCCTATTGCTGTTGTAACAAATTACCACAAACTTAAAACAACACAAATGTATTATCTTATAATTCTGAAGGTCGGAAGTCTGCCTTATGGACTGAAATCAAGATGTTAGTGGAGCTGATTATTTCTGGGGGTTTTAAGGAAGAATCTGCTTCCTCATCTTTTCCAGGTTCTGGAGGCTGCCCACCTTCTTGGCTCATGGCCCTGCTTCACATCACCTTTACTTCCCTTTCTTCCATCATCCCGTCATTTTCTTCCTCCTTTAACCTTCCTGCCTCCCTCTTATTAAGGACCCTTGTGATTACGTTCAGGGCTCACCTGGGTAATCCAGGATAATCTTCCTGTTTCGGTCTGTTGGGTTTGTTGTAACAAAATGCCATAGACTAATGGCTTATAGACAACAAACATTTATTTCTGACAGTTCTGGAGGCTGGGAAGTCCAACATCACAGTGCTAGCAAATTTGGTGTCTGGTGAGGGCCAGCTTCCTCGTTGTTGGCCATCTTCTCACTGTAACCTCAGATGGCAGAGGGGCAAGCCAGCTCTCTGCCATCTCTTTGATAAGGGCACTAATCCCAACTGTAAGGGTTCTACCCTCATGACCTAATCACCTCCCAAAGGCCCCACCTCCTAATATCATCACCTTCGGGGTTAGGATTTCAACATATGAATTTGGGGGGCACACAAAAATTCAGATCTCCCCATCTCAAGATCCTTGAGTTAATTACATCTTTGCTATATAAAGTAACATATTTATAGGTTCCAGGGATTAGGATGTGGCCATCCTTGGGGGCCATTATTCAGCCTACTACAAGTGCCTACTATTTGCCAGGCACAACTGTTTAAGTTCCAGAGAGATAGCAGTGATTAAAATAAGAAAGTTCTGAGCCTCAACAGAGTTGGAACCTAATGAATAGGTGAGGAAAGTGATCAGACTGTGCAAATCTTATAAACCATAGTCACGTGATTAGATTTTATTCCAAGTGCAAGGGAAAGCCAGGAGGTAGCATTATTCAGTTTGTGTTTTTAAAAGATCGCTCTAGGGGCACCTGGGTAGCTCAGTTGGTTAAGAATCCCACTCTTGATTTTGGCTCAGGTCATGATCTCAGGGTCGTGAGATCGAGCCCCACTTTGGGCTCTGTGTTGAGCTTGGAGCCCACTTAAGATTCTCTCTCTCCCTCTCTCTCTGCCACTTCCCCCGCAGCCGCATGCACATTCTTTCTCTTTAAAATAAATAAATAAATAATAAAAGATCACTCTAATTGCTATAAAGTGAATGAAAGTTACTGGAAGGGTCCCCTTCACTATCTACCCTTTATAGCCAGCTGAGTGCTTAGGGTCCTCTAACATTTAGGGTTGGGTCATGGTGGAGGAAGCAAGCAAGTGAGCCTTAAAAGAATGAGTCTGTGAGGCAGGAAGAAAAGTGGGACATTGTGATGGTATCATAGGAACCAAGAGAAAATTCTTCAAGAAGGGATTAATCAGTTGTGTCAAAGTGTTAGAGATGAGGACACCATGTGGGTGAGCAACAAGGCTGGAGTCTATTGAGATGCTACAGACAGCAGTTTCTCAGTGGGGAGTTGAGGGCAGAAGCCAGACTGGAGAAGGTTAAGGAGCAAGTGGAATAAAGGCAATGTCAGTAAACGGAGGAGTGAGTGAGGAGGTAAGAGCAACTGAATGTTGGAGAATGGAAAGCAGCTGGAAGGAGGGGAGAGTGGAGATGGGCTAGGTGTAGGTTCTGCTGTGGTTCCAACCAGGGCAATGGTTGGTTCTGCTGGCTCCCTCCGTTGAGAAAAATCCTGGAGGCAGCAAGAACTAGAGAAACACCTGTGGTGGGATGGGAGGCTGGCTTTTCCTGGGGTGTGTGTGGGGAGTGAGGACTTTGAACTAGGCACAGGAGGTAGCCAGGCATTGCGGTGGGAGGATGAAGTAGGACAAAAGCTGTGGGAATCCTGTCCTTGCTTCTCCCATCACTTTGAGACAAACTGCCTTGTGTCTCTACCTGCAATAACTCAGAGCTCAGGCCCAGATGTCGATATCACACAGTAGGGCTGGAGTCTTATGTGTATAAGGAGTTAAGGAAATAGATGGGATTGACTCACTCTGGGCAATAACTTTCTCACCCTTCCCCTTCCAAACTCCAGGACTGGTGAGCAACATTTTTGGAAGTATCACTCCCAAATGTTCTCCCTGGAAGGAAAAAATTGAAGTCTTGACCTGAGAAATTATTTTGAAAGGTGACTGTGATTAACTTAGTTGTTTTTTTTTTGTTTGTTTGTTTTTTGTTTTTTTGGTTCCTGGTCTCTCCACTTAAGGCCTCATTCATCATAACCAGGAGCTGACATGAGGGCTGGCCTTTCCCCTAATATATTGCCTTATATGTGTGCAGGCAAATCTAAGCCCACTGGCCAAAATAACATGACATTTGAGAAGAAGAACTATTTCAAAAGAGAGACAATATACTAGGTTATAAATTCCATCAGAAGGTAATAGAACAAATAGACCAGTAATTTTAAAGTAGGTAGAATAAACATACTAAAAGAGATAAGACAGGATGTTAATAATATCAAATAACAAGAAAATGTAAAAAAAAAAAAAGAATTAGAGAGAAATATTATATACAAAAAAATAGGTGAAATAGCAGAATGGATAAAGTTGAGGAAGACCAGATTGAAGAGTTTTCCAGAAACAAATAAGAATGGACAATATAAAAGAGAAGCTGAAAGATACAGAGGTTAGAAGTAAGAGTTCCAGAAAGACAGAGAGGGAAAAAAACAAGAAAGGAGAATATATTGAAAAAAATAAAAGATAAATTGTTTTTAAAGATAAATTTTTGAAATAAAAAAAGATGAAAAGTCATGTCAAAGAGAAGAGGTAAATAAAACCCCACAATATAATATATTTTAGGGACATTTAAGAAGAATATAAAAGGCAAAGAAAAATTCTAAAAGCTTATAGGGATGAACGGATCTTATACAAAGGAACAAATATCAGGCTGCCATGGGATTTTTCAATAGCAATCATGGAAGCAATCAGACAATGCAGTAGGATTTCAAATGATTAAAGGAAGAAAAGTTAGAATCCCGATTTTATATCCAGCGAACCATTGTTCAGATAGCTGGGCATGACAAAACTCTTCTCAAGTACAGGCAGTCCTCACTTCGCGCAAAAGTGCCGGACCACAAGAACGTTTGTGCAAGTGGGAGCCACACGGAACTAAATTTAATAATCAGAAAAGTTATGATTGCTTCATGACCTTAAGCATTTTTGCCAAGGGGCGCCTGGGTGGCTCAGTCGGTTAAGTGTCTGCCTGCGGCTCAGGTCATGATCTCAGGGTCCTGGGATCCAGCCCCACACCAGGCTCCTTGCTCAGCAGGGAGCCTCCTTCTCCCTCTCCCTCTGCCTATCACTCCCCCTGCTTGTGCTCTCTCTCTGTCAAATAAATAAACAAAATCTTTTAAAAACATTTGCCAAAACACTAAAAACTGTCTTACCATTGGTTGGGAATGTATGGGGAAATGAAAAACACAAACTAATATTTATTTAGTGCACTGTAATGTAAATGTTAGAAACATTGAGAATTAAATATTTAATTTCTTTGTAAAAAAAAGTATCAAAAGTTGTTTGATTAGTGCTTACCTTTTTCTTTTCTTCATATAAATTATGATATAGAGGAGTTCATCTGTCTTCAACTCTTGATTGGCCACTTTGAGATTTTCTGTCTTCCCTTGCATAAATTCTTGTTGGTGTTGCCTTTGAGAAAGGTTTTCCTCATCACCAAATACTATGGCCTAATCGTCATAACCACCTGGGTGTCCTGATTTCCTGACTCTGACCTTAAACAACACTTAAGATTTCTTCATGTCCTCCTAGCATGACCATGCAGCTTTCTAGCAAGTCAGCCACAAACAAGTGAGTATATGCAATGAAATGGAATGTAAGTTTCCAGTAACCAATCATAACAGAAAACGATGTACTCATTCATTCATGCTTCATAAACTGAGCTGTAACTACTGAGAGCTGAACTTCCTAACCACCTTCCCTAGGAAGTCTCTCTGTTCTGGAACAACATGTTTCTTGCTCAATAAAAGAGTCATATTAAGTGAAGTGCTCTGAATGTTCTTTTGGCAGAAACAATGAGTGGGATGGGGGGAATACTGTGTGGTTGAGTGTGAAGTTCTTGTCGAGGTCCTTGTTTTGTTTGGGGAGGTTTGCCATCCAGCCCAATGACAGCCATGAGCAATGTGTTTCCCAGGACTCACCTCTGACTCTCCTCGAAGCTATTAAATCAATTCTGTGAGGAGGCCGCTAGACTGATGTGGCTCTCATGCTGTGGTGGTCTACTTAAGCAGACCAAAATCTAAGCCTGTGAATGCCCCAAGCTTCCGGAAATGAAAAAGCTAAGGGCCACCGATCACAAACAGCCAACTGGGCTTTTAGCTACAGCCAATCAGTAATTTCCTTACTTTGCTTACTCCTTTTCTCTATAATAATCTTTCTGCCAGTTCTTCTTGGTAGAGCACTCCTAACTGCTTGCAGTTTGACACTGCCTGATCGGAATAGATTTTTGCTCAAATAAACTCTTACAGTTTTTAAAAAAGATTTATTTATTTATTTGAGAGAGAGAGAAAGAGAGAGAGAGCGCGGGTTGGGGGGCAGAGGGAGAGGGAGAGAGAAAGAGTCTTAAACAGACTCCGTGCTGAGTGCAGAGCCAGAAGCAGGGGTTCGACCTCATGACCCTGAGATCATGACCTGAGCAAAACCAAGAATCAGATGCTTAACCCACTGCACCACCCAGGTGCCCTACTCTTACAGCTTTTAATATGTCTCAGTTTTTTTTAACAAAGCGTAAGCCAGGCTCTATTCAGCTCCTTGTTGTAGGAGGAGAGAAAGTCTTTTAACAATGGCAACAATGCTCTCTCTTGCAATAGGTAGGTTTGTGCTTGCTCAGTATTCAAACCCTTTCATATTATTTGTATATAAATAGCTGCTAAATAAAACATTTGATTTAGAAATTGGAGTGAATGGTAAATGCTGTGGAAACAGAAAGAGGTGTAACTCCTCACCTGGTAGCACCTTGGTTTTAAATGTTTCTCATTTCTTATAAAAGTGGATACTCTACACATTGTCCTGTAATCTGTGTACTCCGTTCAGCAGCACGTTGTAACCGTACTTCATATGAAGAAATGCAGCTCTATATCACAATGTTAATGGCTATAGAGAATTCTATATTATGGACATCCCATCATGTATTTAGATTGATTCTAAAATTTTGAAATTACAAATAATGCTGTGATAAACATTTCTGTATAGTCATATGTAAACAATTATTTGCTTTTATTTATTTTTTAGAATACCTTATTAGAATTATGCGTTCTAATTGTTGGGTCACTGGGTATGACTTACATTTTAAACTTTTAATACAAGTTGACAGATTGGCAATCATTTTAAAAAGTAGGACAGTCTTCACAAGAACAAAAAATATATATAAAACAAGATGTTCTTCAGATACTTTAGCATTTAGTAGCAGCTTGAAACCACACATCTCTGCTGTTATTCTACATGTTAAGGCCACATTTCAAATAACCTGATCAAATTAGGCTTGGTGATCACTCAGGGGTAAATGTCCACACACATCATTATTAGCTTAATAAAAATAAACACAAGCCAAAAAAAGACCATACTATATAGGTCATAGAGGGAACTAGTCTTCAAGGTCAACTGACATTTGAAATGTCAATACAATGTCAAAATGTTCTCCATGGCTTAGACATGTTCAAGGAACAATATCTTTATCGCTATACTTTTGAAATGCCTATTACCCTGGCATCCAATTACTTTTAAAGCCTTATGCAATTACAGGCTGCAAATAAATCCAGCTTCTAGGCTGGTACATAAATTGTAATTTGAGGTTTGGGTTCCATAACGAAAGCATAGTGACTTAATCTATTGTGAAGGGAAAATGTTACCAGCCAGGATTATGCTTAGTAGAAAAGATAGGGAAGGGATGTTCCCTCCCACCTGCTCCAAATGAAATCACGTGTCTCCTGCTTTGTGACTCCCTTCAACAGGAAATGATACCACCATCCTGCAGTAAAGATCAAGCTAGCTTCAAATTCTAAGAGCTACCTGTGAGAGGTAACACATCGACTTAAATTCACAGTAGTCAGTGTGTCTGTGTGTGTGTGTAAGGTCAGAGTGTTTCCTGAGGTTCTGAGAGTGACAAAGGGGGAGTTGGCAGAGTGCCAGAAGTCTCAGGAGGCGATGTGGCTGATGTTGGCCGGGAAGACTTTACATGAGCTGAGGTGCTTGGGGCAGTCTCTGTTGACTTCACAACTATAGAAAACTGTATAATTGCACTCATCATCGGTGTAGTCAGCCTTATTATTCCTCTGAGGTGGGGAAGCGGTGTTCAAGGGCAAGATTGAAACATATAGTTCTGCCGCAAGACCTTCTTTTTTTTTTTTTTAAAGTAGGTCCCAAAAGGGGTCTTGAACTCACAACCCTGAGACCAAGCATCCCATGCCTAACCAAATGAGCCACCCAGGCACCCCAAGACCTCCTTTTAACTGGATTGGCTGCTATGCCTTCAGGCACTAGAAATTCATAACTGAATGTATTGGAATGAATGTGAGTAACATCTTAATACGTGTAGTTTGTTAGGGTCAATGAAGGTTTAAATTGATACACTATGTCTGTTATATTGGTATGAATTCTTCTTTACTGATCTCAGAATTATTTAAAAGCTAGACATACATAATCATTATGAGCCACACAGGACAGCACATGTACAAAATAAATAATAAATAATAAATAATAAATAATAAATAATAAATAATAATAAATAATAAATAATAATAATAAATAATAAATAATAATAAATAATAAATAATAAATAATAATAAATAATAAATAATAATAAATAATAAATAATAAATAATAATAAATAATAAATAATAATAATAAATAATAAATAATATTTTTCAAACTTAAGTAACTTAAGTAATGTACAGGCCCCTCTCTAAAGGACAACAAATTTCTCATGGACCACCTCGTGCTTACATAAACTATTTTTATTATAATGTTAGTTAAAACACGTATAAACATACTCGTGGTATAAATGCCTGTGCTCCTATAGCTACACAAATCAGAACATATACAAATTAAACATAAAGAAAATCAAATAAGCTTCACATGAACAATATTGGACATGAGGCTTGATGTTGCTTTGCTGACATTAAGACCATATTTGTACTGTGAACCTGGTGTGATATAGATTCTTTGGAGTTCATCGACCCAGCTCACCACTCTTGACTGCCCTCTGGGGAAGATGCCCGATACCTGTTCATGTGGATTCTTTTGGGACTTCTATAAACTCCAAGGGTGAGGGAGAGTGTGCCTGGAAACCTGACTGTCCAAATTTGTGCTCAGAGGGATTGAACTGGACAAGCACAATTATCCTGGCCTGGGATAATGATTATTTGTGTGTGTGTGTGTGAGAACATTTAAGTTCTATGTCTCTTAGCAAATTTTGATTATACAATACAGTTTAATTTTAAAAATGAAAATGGGATCATCCTATTCATGATGTCATGGTGCTCGTGTTAGCACTAGAAAGTTAGACACATTTTCCATTGTGAAGCCGTTCCATAACTTCAGCCGGCTCTTCTTGATAGGTCCCATCAAGATTAAAATAATATCTCTACTCTTGCTCGTTTTGATTCCAGATTACGAAGTAGCATTCTGATTATTTATAAATGTGGTTTTATGCACAGACCAGCTACAAGGAACATAAATGTCTTGGTCTTGTTGAAATAATTAACAAATCGGCATTTTGGCTATAACATTGCATATAAGTTTGGATAATGCATGTTTTATTTAGTCCCTGATCACCCTCGGGAGTTCCTAAAATTGTAATCAGTTTTGTGTACTTGCCCTGGAGTGGGAAATAGGTGACTTCACCTATATAATACCACTTGGGGAGGAAACTTTATACTGATCAGCCAGGCTTCTCTAGGGATGCCTCCTCCTTCCATTGTATTTCAAGTTTTAACACTACCTTCATCGTCAGAGCTAATGGGTTTGAGCAACAAGAGCTGGGACATAATCTGGCAAGTCTTAGTCAAAGGAATAGAGACTTGAATTGGACCTTAAAAGACAGATATGATTTAGATGGTTGACCTAGGTGGGTCAGTCACCTGTTCACTTCTGAAAGACATTATTGCAAGATGCTACTCAGTACAACCATCAGGAAGCTTTGAAAAAAGAAAGATTTATTTCTTCCTGGGTTACTCTACAACATATTGGAAAGGCAGCAAAAAAACTATCCTTATTTGCAGATGCTAGGATTGTCCTCCACCCTCTGCCCTTCCCCCATATCCAGGAGACTCAACATAAAGTTTTCTAAGATAATAAGTCAAGTGCAAAAAAAATATACAGCTGTCCTATATAGCACTTATAAACAATTGGAAAAATATAATGTAAAAAGTCTTATTATTGAAAGCAACAAAACCTGGGGACTATCTAGCTATAAACTTGATAAGTGACTTGAAAGACTTATAAGAAGAAAGCCATAAAATCTTACTAAAACAGAAAGGAAGACCAGAAATAATGGAGAGGTATGATGTGTTTCTGGTTGGGAAGACTAAATATTAGAACATTTCATTTCTCCCTAAATTATTCTATAAATAGAATGCACTATATCAACATCTCAGTGGAATTTTGTTTGTAAAGTTTACAGACTGTTTTGATTCCCTGATCCTTCCATAGGCCCTATCCCCAAATACCATCACATTGGGGGAGACATATGAGTTTGGGGGGTACACAATTCAGTCCATGGCATTGGGTTTTTGAAAGAATTGGGAAATGAGGTCTTCTTCCATTCTCCCCTCTGCAGGAGAAAACACAGCCCATAACTTTGGAGTAAAATAAAATGACCTCTTTACAAATTGCCATCTGAAGCATCAAGAGAGTGCCTGTGTGCTGGGAATAGGACCACCTTCCAGCAAGACTCCATGTTCATTTGCAGGAGTCAGGTGGGAGCCCAGACCTCTGTGTCCCTTAGCGAGACTCCAAAGTGGCATTCTTGGGGCACCTGGGTGGCTCAGTCGTTAAGCGTCTGCCTTCAGCCCAGGGAGTGATCCCGGGGTCCTGGGATCGAGCCCCGCGTCAGGTTCCCTGCTCTGCTGGGAGCCTGCTTTTTCCTCTCCCACTCCCCCTGCTTGTGTTCCCTCTCTCACTGGCTGTCTCTCTCTCTCTGTCAAATAAATAAATAGCACACAGTACAACACAAAGTGACATTCTTTGAACTCTCAGTTTTGGGACCTCTAGCACCAGTTATCACTATGCTTTGGTCGTCCAGTGGGTGCTGTGGTGTGCTGTAGACATAATGGAAATCAAAATCATAAAAATATTAGTAACCTAAACATAGCATAAAAATGTAAAAGATCAATTCTATGACTCTACCACAGACACAATGTAGTTTTTGAGGAGAGCATTAAATGAAGGGTGGCTTCTTTGACAGTTTGTGACTATATCAGCTCTCATGCTTCCTGGCTCCCTGGACTAAAGTGACAAACACGATCCACAGAAATCATACAAAGAGGGCATAACATAGTGCACCTGGTGATCTGGGGAGAAGGAGGCAGGGATGTGGGGAAGAAGAAAGATGTGTGGCAATGGTGAATGTCAACGAGTGAGGGGAAGCTGAGAACAAGAGGAGTGGGCTGGTTTCTGCAGAATGCTCTCAATCAGGCAGACCTGCATATCGTCACTTAGAGCAGTGTTCCTCAAACCTGTACAAAAGGGGAGGGCATAATTAACAAAAGTAAGATCTTGGATTTCCAGAAAATTTTCCTCTGGAGATTCTGATTCACTAAGTCTGGAACAGGGGTCATGGAACCTATATGTTTATATTTAACAAGTGATAGTCGGGCTAGAAAAAATACAACTTGACTGAAAGTAAGGATAGATAAAGGAATTATGTTTAGCACACAAATAGCCCAATCTAGAGTTCTAGGAATATTTGAATGCATGGAGATATAACAATAATCTTACAACAGAACATTTGTAAGGAGCATAGACAAAATGGTAAACAAAAATCCAGAGCATCTTAACCTTGTCCTTTAGGAGAGCATTAAGCCCACCCTAAATAGCTGGCCAGATTTCTAAGAGTTAAATTGAAGACCTGACAGAAGACTGCAGTACTCTGCAACCAAAGCTTTAGGAGAACTGGGGATGAAAGCATGTCACCTGCTGCCACCTCGTGGCTGAATTGTGTAGTTAATAAAGACCTGTCGCAAGCCGGAATAGCAAATGCTGGTCTACTATTGATGAGGACCAAACTTCTGTTTCTATCCTTTTTTCTTTGGATTACGATGTTGAACAGGAGGTAGCTGGCTGTCAGATATAGGGAATATGTTCAATGTCATCCTCCCCTTGGTCTATTCCATTTCCCCAATATTTAGGGTGAGACTACCTCTTTGAACCAGACAGGCTATGTCAGAGGTAATATGAAATGTCTTATTCTCAAGGTGTCAGACGGCTGACTGGGGCTTTCAGAAAAGATAGATCTCACCAGTAGCTGGAGAATATGGTCTTCTACATGATGAGAACTGAAAGGCTCTATAAAGATGTGCTCTCTTCTCAATTTTTGTCTGAGCATGGGTTGAAGTTAGGGTTGAAGTTAGCACTCTGAAGTGTGGGTTGAAGTTAGGGGTGTCCTCACCATTTCCCTGAGACTCTTTTAGTTCTGCCCAGCTCTGTGTTGGCTTCATTATCAAGCTGGTTGGCAAGAAGTTTCCAGCAGTTTCAGTCCTCACACAAAAAATTTAGAAGATAAGTAAATTGCTTCAATTGTAGTATTCCAAGCAATTAACCCTGATCAAATAGTTCATTGTTAAGACCAGGACTTTGCTTGGGGAATGAGACTTACTATTTATATTAAGACAATCTTTAGAGATGAAAGTGAAGTTAGCTTCACCTAAGATGTAGGGAATAAAAGGGGCTAAATGGATACTTGAATAAAATCCTGGTTGTGTTCTGTTAGGAAAGCAAGGGGAGGAGGGATGGATGTTGGGTAGGCAACCAAAAATGTTCATTTAGTGTTAGTGATTGATTTGTCACAGTACACCACACAGGTGATGATACTCAAATGAAACTCAACTAGTGTGAGGGAACTGATATTAGTGGGGATTATAGTAAACAGAAGAGGAAGCACTACTCGGTTCTAGGCAATGTGACCATGCAAGAATATAAGAATATACGAACATGTTAGAACTTAAACATTTTCAAGAGGAGTTGATAATCTGAATTTTTATGTCAAATTTCCTATTTTTTGTTTTGTTTTCTTTTGTTTTAAAGATTTTATTTATTTGTCAGAGAGAGAGCAGGGGCAGCAGCAGGCAGAGGAAGAAGCAGGCTCCCCACTGAACAGGGAGCCCGACGTGGGATTCGATCCCAGGATCCTGGGACCATGACCTGAGCTGAAGGCAGATGCTTAACCAACTGACCTGCCCAGGCATCCCTCAAATATCCTATTTTAAATGTTGGAAACTAAGTTGGTTTTTGTTTTTAACCACAAAGGGCATACAGTACTGTCCAAAATAAACAAAGCTTGCCCGTTGACGAAATACAGCCTGTGAAACTCTAGTTTACAAACTTCAGGCTAGAAGAACCATTGCTTGTCATTCAGTGGTCCTGTGGGTGCAAGGCTTACCAAGAGCAAAGCAGCCAGAGGAGAGAGATCAGAGTTAGTGTCATTATCTTATCCAATACATTTCAGCAGGTAGGTCTGATGCCAGCAGGCCAGGTCAAGGGAACCAGAGGGGTTCCGCAGGACCAGCCAAGAGGATGCTTGGCTTCATGAAGGATGGAAATCAAACTTCAGCCAGCAGCAAGTGAGAGCAGGGTTTATTGAGGAGAGAGAGCAGATAGAGAAGGAACATCCCGGAAACCCAGAAAGGAAAGGAACATGAGTCTTGTCTCTGTTTGGGGCCTGGGGCTTTATTGAGGATGGTGGTCTAGTGTATGTATCTTCTCAGGCATCCAGTTACCGGTTAGAACAAAGACAAGGGCCCAGGTGTTATTTTTTAGAACCAGGGGTCTTGGCATTGAGATGTCTAGCTCCAGTTGTCTGGAATACTCATATGAGAGCTTCCTCCAGTCATTCTCAGCGGGTCCTTCCTTAGATGCTATCTGTACTAGAGAAATCATTAACTCCTTGTCCTTTACAAGGAAGACATACAGTATTTGCATTACAAGGCATGTGAAAAGTGGGGTGGGGTGCAGATCCTAGCAAGAATAGAAGCAGGAAAAGGAACGAAAAGCAGATTTTCATAGAGTCCTAAAGTTTCCCTATCTCAGGTCCCTATAACGCAGTTCTCAGGCTTCTGCTTCACCTAACAAAATCTGAATTCCACTGGAGCCAGTTACTCCTTTCCTGACTAGGTAAACTACTCTGATATCCCGAACCACAAACACCTGTTTGCCTTACTTCATGAACAGGTAAGACCCAGTGGGTACGGGAACCAAGCTCTATACTACCAGAAATCCAGTGTGGCCTAGGTTTGACCCTTTTTTCAAAGCTGCCTAAGTTCCATTGGTTCTTTATCTTTTCTTAAGATACAGCCATCATTCTTGCATCTCTGGACCCCTATCTGATGTCATCAGGTAGTTTTTCATAGTTGTGTGAGGCATGCAGTTTTTTATTGATAAGTTAGATTGACCACCTTCCTATCATTAAAACATAGGCATTTAGTTTAATTGAATGGAAAATAGCAGTTATTGACTAAAAATCAATGCCTAATTAGCTTAAAATAGACTAATGTTGAGATCAGAAACTACTTATTGATTTATGTTTCTTATCTTTTCCCTGGTCAATTTCTTGTTCCAAAGAAGCAAAAACGCAGTAACAGTCAATCCTGTTTGCACCCTAGAATCTCGGAGGTGGAAGAGCGATAGAGGACGGCTTTCTAAAAAATGCCCATGCCAGGCTCTACACTTGGACCAAAACTCCCCCAAATAATTCTAATGTGTTGGCAGGGCTGTATATAGTTCCCTGTAAGAAAAACCTACAAGCCCCGAAACCCATCAAATCTTTTGGATTTTCCGCAGAACCCTTCATTTCAGCACTAATGGGCCCCGTGTAACAACTTCCTGAGGTGCCTGAGGCTAGGTCTTTCCGCCCGGAGATTGACGGGACCATCAGCCAATCGGCAGTCTGAACGAGTCTCCTTAGCATTTTTTTCAGTAGGAAAACTAGGCCGCAGTAACAGGCCAACGAGCCGAAAAAGCCAGGGGTGCTCTCGCCAGCGATAACGGGGAGGGGGGTGCACGTTGAGGTCAGCTGCTTCCCGTTGCTAGAGAGACGACACTTGCTTCCGGGCGTTGGGCGCCCTCGCGGGGCGTCACTTCCGCCCGGCCGCACTGAGGCACCTTCCTCTTTTCTTTCCCTTCTTCCTTTCCTTGGTCCCGCCTCCCGGAAGCTTCGATGGGACCTCGCCTGCGGGTCAGGGTTGAGAAGTGGAGCGCTGAGCGGACCTTGGTGAATAACTGCCCGAGTTCCGCTCCCCAGCGGCGCGAGTTGTTAGAACCCAGGTTAGATCTCGGCCAAGGGCGCTGCGGGACTGTGCGGGCCCTCGGGAATCTCCACCCTCTCCGGCTCCGGGGCTTCCCTCTCTTGGGCCTGTAATTGGCGGCGCGGGAGGCTGGGGTTCTTGCCCCTTCGCGAGTCGGGGTACGGCCCTAGTCTTGCTCCTCTGTGTCCTCTCTCCTGGCGAGCTCCGACTCAGGTTACTGCCGCCAATAACCCCTTCTCCTGGAGCTTGAATCGGAAGCAGGTTAGTGTGTAGTCTGGGTGATGGCAGGGCTGCTTTCTAAATCAGCAAAGTGCTTTAGCATCCATTTCTCCTCCTTTGAGCTCCGAAACCCTGGGAGGCAGTTTAGGCAGTCAGAATATTTGTTCGCCTCCACTGTATGTATGAGGAAACCGAAGCTCTTGGAGAACTCCTTCAAGGCAACACGGCTCCCTGAGAGGTAGAATTGTGATTCACTGACAGGTCGGGGCTCCCTAGGGTTGCACGAAATCCTGAGGGGAACGTTTGGAAATAGGAGAGAAACTGCAAATATAAGAAAGGGAGCCAATATTTCTAAGTGCGTTCTTCGTGTTAGGCATTATGCTATGTTCTTTCTACACGTATTTATTCCTTGAAAGGGGCATAGTAATTATACACGCGTATTCCTGGCTTAGGAAATTGAACCCCAGTGATGATACACGACTTGTTCAAATTAATGATTTAGTAGACATTTCTGAGATCTCTTTCTGCTTTGTGATTTTTTTTTCCCAACACAATAGAATTAGTTCCTGTCCCAATCAAACTAATTTTCTGATTCTGGCATTTTAGGAAGTGAGATTTCTCTGACATTTTTCGTGGTGCCTTCATCTTTTGCTCATTGTCTTATTTCTTACCAGCATCCTATTTAGAAATTGGTGGTTGTGTAAATTCAGCCCTGATTCTTACTCCAGTTTACTTTTTTTCTTTCCAAGAGGAATTTGGGGATTGTGTTACTTGGTATGTCGTTAATGGATTTCGGTTAAAAGGCTGGCCAGAAAAATTGCTAGTTTTTACATTTTAGGTGATCTCTTTATTGTTGCTCTTCTTGCATATATTACCTAAGTTTCTGGGGTTTTTTTCCCCCTCCAGGAAGACTGCCATCATCTGGTGCCAAGATGTCAGGAATTGGAAACAAAAGAGCAGCTGGAGAGCCTGGCACATCCATGCCTCCGGAGAAGAAGACAGCTGTCGAAGATTCAGGGACCACAGTGGAGACAATTAAGCTCGGGGGTGTCTCTTCAACGGTATGTGGAAACAGAGCTGTGAGGGTTTGCTTTTCTTTTCTCAATTGCAACCTGAAAGTAAGACTTTATGGAAGCCTTCTGGTGTGAGAGAAATTTGTTTGAAAAGAGGGAAATAAAACAGCCAGACGTAGGTGAAATGATCTAGTGGTCAGTTCAGAAAAGAGTATATTGACATTTGATCTTTATTTTCAAAGATATGTTTCTAATCTCTGGAGAGTGTGGTGCCTGATACTCATTAATTATAGGCATTTAGCAGTGGGAAACTGTACATTCATTTTTCATTCACTGAAAAGTTAGGTGCTAGGTACTAAGAGGCAGTGTAGCAAAATCACTGAGAGAGTGATGAAGCGTCAGAGTCTGAGGCCAGACTACCTGGAATTTACTCTCAGCACTATGACTTCCTAGCTGCATACCCTTTTGTTTTCCTCCCTCTGCCTCTTCTCCTTGTGTATAAAATGTAATTATCTCATTGGGTTGTTGAGAGGATAAAACTAAAGAGCCCCTGTTAAGGCTTAAAACATTACCTTTAATATGGTAAGTATGCAATATGTGTGAGCTATTAATAATTATTATTGGGCTTGATATTATGAATATAATGGTGAATAAAATAGACTCTCTCCTTGCTATTACAGAGTTGACAGTTTCCTTAGACTGTTATACACCGGAAGCTTAGAGTAATGTTATGTGTTCGTTAGACATCAGAAGCTCACTGTAATGGGTTTGGATCTAGATCAGAGTCTGTGTTCTAGAGCTCAGCCATGGCGATATGGTGTTAAAATGCTTTACATTTGTATAGCTTATAAAACCACGTCTCTTATTTATTTGAATTAGGCTCAGGATCAGAGAGAATAATGGGAACATTCAGAGTAAATTGTTGATGAAGTGTCATTTCTGAGTCGCCCTGGGGTTCTGCTACTCCGTACTCTGCCAGGAGGTGATTTTGTCGTAACACTGAATCACATCATGCATCCCAAGGACATTTGCTAACTCAGTAAATATAAATATTTGTTGAGCATCTGTTATTTGCCGGATACTCTGCTTTACACTGAAGACAGCCCCTGGACTTCAGTTTGTAAGGTGGCACTGCCAAGGGAACAGATTGTTCTAATAGTTATGAGTGGGAGATGTGCTGCTCATAGGGATAAATAGCCCCATGCTCTAAGGGAAGCAGAGAGGCTACATCCCAGTTTGGACTTTATCCACAAGGTAGTGAGGAGCCATTGGAAGGTCTTTAAGCAGGAGAGTAACATGCTCTGACTTATACTTGGAGAACAGGTTGTAGAGGAGCAAGGTATATGAGTTCAGTTAACAAAGTTGTTCCCTTATTCCTTGTACCTCTTCTTTCAATTTCATCTCTTTAAGAGTGGGGAGCTAGGGCATATATCCACTGATTCCTACCCCAGTTGGTTGAAGTTTGCCCTTAAAGGCAATATCTCTTTCTCTGCACTTCAGGGCTGCTGTAGTGAGCCAGCTGAGGTTGTGGAACAAAAAATGAAAAGACTCAGGGCAGCTTGAGGTGGGAACGCTGGCAGTGTGGATGGAGCTGTCCACCATGGCTGTGCTGAAGTCTGGTAGGCTAGCAGGACATGGCATGGGGCACGGAAGTGTCCACTACAGGAGGCTGTTGCAGTAATCTTGATGAGGGATCATGGTGGCTTGGGTCACTGTGGAGGTAGTGTTGACAAGATTTGCTGATGGATTGGATAGTTTATGAGATCCGAGAATTTTGGCAGTGCAGACTGTTCACTTACTGAGCTGGGGAGAAGTATGAGAGGAGCAGATTTTTTGGGAAGCTGTGGAGGATAAGGCAGGACTTTGATTTTGGACATGCAAATTTGGGATACTTATTAGACAGCTGAGCGGGTAGGTGGTTGGATACCATAATCTGCAGTCTGAGGAGAGGTCTGGGCTAACGCTGTGCATTTGGGAGTCATCATCTTGTAGGAGTTATTTAAGTCAATGAGACTGGAGGTGAGTGTAGATAAGGAAGGGGTTTGACTGACAACAGAGCCCTGAAGCACTGTGATATTTTCATGTCAAGGTGATGAGATGAGACTAACCAAAGAGACAGAAAATGAAGCAGGAGGAGAACAAGAGAAAGTGGGGAGTCAGAAACCAAATGAAGAGAGTGTTTCAGGAAGGAGTTGTTCAGGTGCTGCGGCTGGTTTGAGTAAGGAAAGCACTGAGTGAGGGGAGCACTGAGACATTAGGTTTAGCAGTAGAAGGTTCTCGGGAGCCTTGATGAGAACTGTGTTCATGGAGTGATGGTGCTTTCTAGCACCTGATCACAGTGAGCTGAAGAGAAGAGAGAGGAATTAGGGAAAAGAGAAACCATGCTTTGCAAGAGTATTGATATAAAGCAAAATATATAAAATGGGGCATTAGCCAGAGGGAAGTGTGGGGTTGAGGGAAGGTGGTTTTGTTTTTAAAGTAGGAGCTATTACAGCATGTTGATTGAAATGATTTGGTAGAAATGATAAAATTGATGAAGTAGCAGAAAGAGTAGATGGTTGTTGGTGTGATTTCCACGAATAGGGGAGAGAGCATGTGATTCAACGTACAAGTGGGGGATTGGCCTTAACTAGGAGCAGAGACAGTCGATCCGTAGCAACAAAGAGGAAGGCTGTGGTTATGAGTTCAGATGTCGGTAGGTTGGTAGCTGCAGGTATGGGAGATAGATGTGGACATTCTCTTCTGATTGCTTCTGTTTTTTTTTCAGTGAAATCAGAGGCGACTCATCTGAGAGTGAGGATGGGGGAGGAAGTGTTGGAGGTTTGAAGAGACAGGAGAAGGTATGAAGTAGTCATCTTGAAGAGGGCATGTACTAGAGAGATCAAGTATTGTTGCTGGGCAGCACTGAGGACCTTCTTGACTCTATGATCATGACTTAAAAGTGAGCCCAGGCAGCGTGGTACTTTATGTTTTGTGGTCACATTCAGCTGCATGGATGTAGGCCTGGAGGAGTGGAGAGTTGGATGTTACAAGGGGTGAGGTTTTTACCAGGTAAGTGTGAAGAAGGAGCAAGGAAGGAGGAGGTCAGAAAAGGGCGTAATTATGACTGATCGCAGAATTTAAGTTCAGTAAAGAAGGGAGTGAGGAAGTGAGAGAAATAAAGGATGGGAAAGGTATAGAACTAATGGATTGTAGATCCTGGAGGAGGTGAAGAAGTGTAGGAGTCAGGAAACTAGAGAGAGTGAGCTGGAAAAGTAGATGGTAATTGTGGAGAGTGGAGTGTTTGAAATTGAGCTTATAGAGAGCATACACGTACAGCCAAGACTAAGAATAACTGGGAGTTTGGTGGCTGAGGGAGGAGGACAGGATCATTGGAGGAAAAGAAGTCAGTGACTTGTTGATTTGAGATAGAGGAAAGATCATCTATATGGGAATTGAAATCAGTAAGAACTGTGACAGGAGTAGCTTTGGAGAGTGTTATAAGCTAGGTGCTAAAGCTTCAGGAAATGTGGGGAAGTGATCTGGGCATTTATAGACCGTGCAGGAAGGCAGGGTGCCAGGTGGTGCAGACCAGTGGCATGAGCTGCAAAGCAAGGAGGTTTCAGGGAGGCAGGCCTGGAAGTGGCAGTGGAGAATAAGGAGGATGCCTGCCCGTCTCCAGGCCCAGGGCAGTGCTGGGCAACAGTATTCTCATCCAGGTTTCAGTTAAAGCAAGACAGGGAAAGGAAGGCTCAGAGAAGAGGTTGAGGATTTCATTTATTAATAGTATTAATAAGCTGTACATTTGGGAAACTCTTGACTAACCAAAATGGAAGAAAGAAAATAAAAGCAACACAAGAAATTGGTGCTCTGATAAACAGTTCTTATTTTAAAATATTTATGAATTTCAGGTAAAGTAAAAATGTAATCCTTTCCAATCCTGTTTCTTTGCCTGGGATACTTCCCCCACCCTTCCTTTTTAAAAATTTTTTTTTAACTTTATTTTTTAAAGATTTTATTTATTTATTTGACAGAGAGAGAGACAGCCAGTGAGAAAGGGAACACAGGCAGGGGGAGTGGGGGAGAAAGAAGCAGGCTTCCAGCGCAGAGCATGGAGCCTGATATGGGGCTGGATCCCAGGACCCTGGGATCACACTCTGAGCCGAAGGCAGACACTTAACGACTGAGCCACCCAGGCGCCCCTCCCCCCACCCTTCCCACCTCTAGCCCCTGCCTTGTCCTATGGAAGGAATTAGGGAGAAGAGTGAAAGATATTGAGAGAGGTGTGGAATTACTGATGAAGTGATATTTTTGCAGAAACAGAAAAGAATGAGATCCTGAGTACAAGTTGAAGTCGGGGTATGGAAGATAGTGGAGACAGAAGGGACTGACAAGGAAAAAGAGAATTCAAGGTTCTGGGAGATCTAGATGAGGATCGGTATATGGGGATAAGGGCACGAGGTACCTGGAAGAATAAGGTTTTATTCAAGGAATTTAAGATCTCATTTGTGGTACAGTTCCGGATAATGACAGGAGTCCAAGCTGTGACTTTTGAAATGTGTGGCCTAAGCACAGTGGGGGAGATACTCACTGGAGTTAAGGAATTCAGAACGCAGCCTAGACGCTGGAAGATTCGATGGTTGTCCATGTGTGTATTGTGCTCACTGGATACGTTGGCAGGGACTGGGGCAGAGAAGGACTCAGGTGCCAAGGTTCTTGAATGAGTGAGGGGCAGTGCTGAGGAGATAGATGGCAGGCTGGATGGTGGAGCCTCACAGGACTTTGTGAGTGTCCATGAGAAGAGACCAGTGAGATGGGTGAGCTCTAACTTCTAGTATATTAGTGTCATTCTTTCTTCCCCTCATCGTAGATTCTTTCCTTCCCCAGTTCCTACTTATCCAGTTATTTGTTGTAAGATTTTTAAAAATGAATAGCTTTAGTCATAGGAAATTACTAATTAATATGACCCTGTTGAGTTTAACAGCTGATTTGCCTGATTTCTTTGTGGAGACTAATAAGATTGGCTTCCCGGGGCAGGAGGAGCTAGACATTCGAACACTGCAAACCAAAAATCGCAAGCTGGCAGAAATGCTGGATCAGCGGCAAGCCATTGAAGATGAACTCCGTGAGCACATTGAAAAACTGGAACGAAGACAGGCCACTGATGATGCCTCACTGCTGATCGTCAACCGGTACTGGAGTCAGGTAGCTTTATATGCTCGGATTTTTGTTTGAGCATTTTAGTTCGCCTTAGCACTCTCTTCATTTCCCAAGTTGTGTTCTTTTGTTTTTTCATAACTGTGCCCACCCTTCTCCAGTTTGATGAAAACATCCGAATCATCCTTAAACGTTACGATCTGGAGCAGGGTTTGGGAGATCTCCTCACAGAACGAAAAGCCCTTGTTGTGCCGGAACCAGAACCGGACTCTGATAGCAATCAGGAGCGGAAAGATGACCGAGAGAGAGGTGAGTATGCGTGGTGTGTGCTACCACCACATGCTACGGTGGGTTTTCGAAGTAGAGCTTTGCATTTAGGATTGCCATTTGAAGAAAGAAAGATTTTGATATTTCCAGTTTTATAACGTTGACAGCTTCTTTTTTTCCCCCGGTATCCTCAGGGGAAGGGCAAGAGCCAGCTTTCTCTTTCCTTGCTACTTTGGCCAGCAGTTCCAGTGAAGAAATGGAATCTCAGCTGCAGGAGCGTGTGGAGTCCTCCCGCCGCGCTGTGTCCCAGATCGTGACTGTCTATGATAAATTACAGGAGAAAGTGGAGCTCTTATCGCGGAAGCTGAGCAGTGGAGGTGAGGCAGGAGCCAGGAGACTGGGAGAAAAGGGGGAGGAATAAGAGCTCACCTTTACATGCTCATTTGTAGTTTGCAGACTTATGTATTTATTTTTGATTAAATTCCTTGGAATCCAATCTCCAGTATTGCCAGTAATACTAGTAATGTCGTTGCTATGGCATGTTAATATTTTACAAGTGCTTCGTAGTTTGAGCCACATGATGGTCCTGTAAGAAGCTGAGGAAAGCCCCATTCTGATACGCTCTTCTAATTAAACACTTTTTTAAGTAGCAAAATTAATTTTATTGTTTAAGGAGTAGCTCTGTTTCTGGATATTTATGTAGTATTGGCCATTGATTTATTAGTGATAATAATTTATTTTGAATATTTTATTTTAAGTATTGGCAATTATATTTTAAAAAGTTTTGTTTATTAGATACTGAACTGTGACTTCAAAGAATCAGTTTTTTTAAAAAGATTTATTTATTTATTTAAAGATTTATTTATTTATTTATGTATTTGGGAGAGGGAGAGTGAGCAAGACAGAGAGCACAATAGGGGGAGGGAAAGAGGGAGAAGCAGGCTCCCCACTGAGCAGGGAGCTGACACAGGGCTCGATCCCAGGACCCTGGGATTATCACCTGAGCCGAAGGCAGGCGCTTAA
This sequence comes from Ailuropoda melanoleuca, assembly GCF_002007445.2. NCBI lineage: Eukaryota > Metazoa > Chordata > Mammalia > Carnivora > Ursidae > Ailuropoda > Ailuropoda melanoleuca. The sequence goes on from NC_048224.1 coordinate 31,255,427, forward strand.
CCAACTGAGCCAATGGGGCACTCCTAAAGGTAATTATTTACTTGAGAGAGAGAGGTGGAGGGGAAGAGAATGGGAAGGACAGAGGGAGGGAGAGAATCTTAGGCCCCATGCCCAGTGTAGAGCCAGACCTAGGGCTCAGTGTCACAACCCTGAGATCATGACCTGAGCTGAAATCAAGAGTCAGACACTTAATCGAATGAGCCACACAGCTGTCCCCAGAGTCAGTTTTAATATGTCGTTTTTGGTTTATCTGATATCTCTAACATTTTCAGAAAGAATTGGCTCAGGTTTTAGAGTTGTTAGATGGTCTCGGTGTTTAAAAAGATAAACGGAGGGCAGCTGGGTAGCTCAGTTGGTTAAGCGTCCAACTCTTGATTTTTGGCTCAGGTTATGAGATCGAGCCCTGCCTTGGGCTCTGTGCTGGGCATGGAGCTTGCTTTAGATTCTTTTACTCCCTCTCCCTATGCCCCTCCCCCCTCTCAAAAAATAAAAAGATTAAAGAAAATATTATATGGATAGAGAAGTGTCTATTTGAAATAATTATGTTACTAGTCAGTGTTAATGGAGAAACTTGCACAGTATAGTAAAGTATTTATGTAGCTAGGTTGCATCTTCTTAAATGCCCTGATTTCACATTTTTAATAATAATAATGGTCTAGTTGTAATACCATAATTTCTCTGATTATTATTGAGATGTTTAACCTTTTGGGGCACCTGGCTGGCTTAGTGGAGCATGTAACTCTTGATCTCAGGGTAATGAGTTCAAGCCCCCCATTGGGTATGGAGCCTACTTAAAAAAAAAAAAAAGATGTTTAACCTTTTATTTCTGAAAGTAATAGGTTGAATGTAATGAGCCACTGGGTGGGCAAATAAGAATTTTATTACTCTGTACTTTTCTTTAAAGACTTTATTTGAGAGAGAGAGAGCACAAGTTTGGGGCAGAGGGAGAAGCAGACTCCCAACTGAGGAGGGAGCCCGGTGCCGGGGCTCCATTCCTGAGCCACCCAGGTGCCCCCATCTGTAATTTTTTTCAAAGATACTTGGGCTAAATTATTAACAGAATTTAAAGATGAGGGATGTAAAAGACTTGTGAAAATTTGATGGGAGAGGGTTTCTTTTGCTTTTCGAGAAGTGCATTTGCATATTTGTATGTTTTATTACCTGGATACCAGTTTTAGAATATACAAATCAGAAATACATAAAAGTAGACTATAAAGGTAGCCTCCCATCCCACTTCTCGAAGATAACCATTGTAAGCAGTGTGGTTCGTGTCCTCCCAGACTTTTATATTACATCCACTTGTGGGTTCCCAGCTAAGCTTTGTGTCCTGGTGCAGTGCCTTAGCTCACTCTTCTGTTTCTCCAGGGTCTAGCACTGTATCTGGTATGTAGTGCGTGCTTAGTTATGGTGAATAAGTGGCTATAAATCCTCCCTGTGCTCCAGTGTAAACTGAGCTGGGTGTTACTTCTTTCTCTCTTGGCTGTCCTACAACAGTTGGATGGTATGGTTAAATCCGAGTAGTATGCCGCACGGATAAACCATATGCATTATGATACATACCATATGCATATTATATGCAGATGATGTGCCATCTGCAGAGGTTATGCCAGTGTTAAACTTGACTCAATAAATGAATATCAAGTAAAATAATTGTTTTTAAAAAGGAACTAAAATGAGTAATATACTGAACAGTATTTTAAGATTATTTTTGATGGCATGCATTTTAAGGTTAGAGTTTAGGTTAAAAATAGAAACATTAATCATAAGTTACAAATCGCTGAGCTATTTATTGTAGCGTAAAAGTCAATTGCCAGGGGCACCTGGGTGGCTCAGTCGGTTGAGCGTCTGCCTTCGGCTCAGGTCATGATCCTGGGGTCCTGGGATTGAGCCTGCATTGAGCTCTCTGCTCAGTGGGGAGCCTGCTTCTACCTCTCCCTCTGCCCGCCCCCCCCCGCCCTGCTCGTGTTCTCGCATACTCTGACCATGCTGTCTCTCTCAAATAAATAAATAAATCTTTTTAAAAAGAGGCAATTGCCATTGATAAGCTGAACTTGCTAAGAGATAAATATCTATAAAGTAGATATGGCAGTTCATTTTTTCTCCATGTTTATTTTATCCTTGATTCAAGTGAATTGCATTTATCAGCTTGTTTATTAATTCACTAAGTATTTACTGAGCTCTTATTGTATTCTAGGCCTTGTTCTGAGTATCTCAGGATATTAAAAGGACTAAAATTCAGCTCCTAGTTCTTAACTTGGGTTATGAACCAGAATCACTTTGAGAGCTTTTGGAGCGTATGTTTTTTTGGCCCTGCGCATGGGTATTCTTATTTAGTAGGTGTGGGATGGGTCCTCAGAAGGTGTCTAATCTTCAGAGTTCCACAAGTGATTCTACAGGCAATCCTTGTTGAAAACCGCAAAAGCCACCACATGACCAGTCTGTTCTGTATGGTGTTTCTCAGTGATGCCAGGGGGTAGTAGGAGAGCCCACAATTTTTCCTTCTGGTAACTGTCTCTCCAGGGCACTATATATCCTGAGAGTATCTGGTTTCACTTACTAACATTTGGATTTGACCTATTATATTTGTGACTCTAGTTTTAAACATATTAACTCAGTGTAATAAGTTCTGTAAATTTATCTACCTTCTTTGTAAATTATAGTATACATTTTGGCTTTTGAGCTTCAGGAGTGCCCCTAGCATCATATTCCAGAATATGTTAAGTAATTTGAGGCTGTTAATCTTTACCCTTCGTGATTTTATAGGTGCTCATTTGAACAAGGAAATTTCTGCCCTCTGCCCCGCCCCTTCTCTCTTTCAACAGAGAGATGCTTCATGTTGGTCTTAGTGAATAGTAGGAATTCGTGATGGCCTTATGAAATAGAGTTTTATTGCTATGAAGTCTGACACTGACGAGAGATACCTCTGTCTTATCTGCAATTCTGAAATGCAGTTTTTTGGGTGATTTTGTCTTATCCAAATAAAGTTACAGAACCTCCATTTCTTTTCTCACGGCATTTTGACTTTGTAGAAAGGGATGGGCGTCAGGTGACCTTGGCTCTGTGTCATCCTCTACTGAAGCACAAGGTTGGCTCATTTCCTTAAGCAAGTCATGTAAGGTCTGGGTACTTAATCAGTCATGTGAAGATAATAAAAACCAGTCTATTCCTTGAAGGTTTTCAGGAAAATAAAGTGACATGCATGTTGATGTTTTGGTGGGATGCGCAGTTTTAAAATTTGACACTAAAGTTGCTAAACTAAAGTGCAGTTCTTCTCCCTCAGATAATCTGATCGTGGAGGAGGCGGTGCAGGAGCTGAATTCCTTCCTTGGACAGGAGAACATGAGGCTGCAGGAACTGACAGACCTCCTTCAGGAGAAGCATCGCACCATGTCTCAGGAGGTACTTGACCCGAGAGGAGAGATGGTACTTTCTAGTAGCCGGTGGCAGACATTGACTCAGAATTTTGAGTGCTTTGAGGGTCATCTGACTGTAGACAGCTTATTTTTATATTGAAGAGCACACAGGGTAGGCTAGAGCAGCCAGGTCTGAGAAATCAAAATCTGAGGAAAGGTTAAGGAGGAAAAAAGAATCGAATGTTTCTCCTAGATGTGTGCCTCTGTTAATAGACAACTTTACGATGTTAGTTTTTAGGAAGAAATATCATCATGTGGGGTTTTGTGAAACAACACACCAAATCCCCAGGTAATGAATCACCCCAAATATAAAATATCATGTACAATGTTATTGGGGAATGGGTTGGTAGAAATTCATCTGAGAAGGGGGCAGTAGGAACTGTACTGATGATGGCCTGGGAACTTGAGGAATGTGGGTTTTCAGTCCAGACTTGGACATAAATAGTGCCATGACCAAACCATGTCAGGATTTGGGTGTTTATTGACTTATATACAGTGCCTGAGATAGAGTGATAATAGGTCTTTCAGATTTGTCTGACACTCCTGATTATCATTTCAGTTTAGTTGAAAGGATATTGTGCTGAAATTTGACATACTTTAGTTTGGCCACCCACGCCCCGTGCTTATTAGTTAGTGGTTACCATCTACTTAGTGCCTAGCACTTCAGTACTTGATGAGTATCGTTTCTGATGGTCGAACAAGTCCCATCTTACTGCTAAGGGGACAAATTCAAGGAGGTTGGTAACTGGTCTGAACACACAGCCAGCAAGTGATTGAACTGTGATTTGGATGTAGGTCTGTTTTACCTCAAAGCCCATGTTCTTCATTATGCTCTTGTAAACTTGAGTGCCAAGGTCCATGCTGGCTGTTTGCATGAGAAACATCTGGGAAGTTTATTAGTACAGGTGGGTTCTCGTCAGCCTTAGAAAGGGTTAGAGTATAGCAGGGTTTATAAATAGGTTGGGGTATAGTAGAAAAATAGAATAACTTTCTGTCATGTTTGAGACATAAATTAGGTGTGACCAAGATGAGAAGGTTGACTTCTTCTGGCCTTTTCCCAAATCTTACGTAGCATTACTATGCTGGAAAGAGACATTGCTTTGCTCGGCTGAGCTGATGTCCGCCGTGGCTTTCGTGGATGGTGGTTGATGTTGCCTGTCAGCTGGGTGGGAGCTCACCTTCGGTTGCCCACTGGAACGCCTGCATGTTGCTTCGCCAACGTGAGCGTTTCGGGGTTGTTGGGCTTCTTACGTGGCAGCTGGCTTCTTCCAGAGAATGAATGTCCCAAGAACAGCTGGCAGAACCTGTGTGGCCTTTCAGACATAGCCTCAAAGTTATGTAGTATCGTTTCCAGTGGGTCACTGAAGTTGACTCAGATTCAAGAGGAGGGGACAGTGCCACCACCCCTTGAAGGGAGGACTACCAAAGATTCTGGGCACCATTTTTTACAACCAACACAAAGGGTATATATAGATTAATGTGAACATGTAACAATTTTGTAATTAGAGTTTTCATGATTTCATTTTTATACTCTGCATTAGGAAGAAGGTGAAGCAGCTTCTATTTAAATTTTGTCTATAATGATACATAAGCAAGGGTTAATTTCGTGAGATTTGGGGTATGAGGTAGTGATGGAAGGTATTGCTCTTCTAACTCAGTCTTTTTTTGGATTTCTTTTTCTGGACACCTGTCTTTGGGATGTAGTTCTCCAAGTTGCAGAGTAAAGTTGAGACAGCTGAGTCACGGGTGTCTGTCCTCGAGTCCATGATCGATGACCTGCAGTGGGATATTGACAAAATTCGAAAGAGGGAACAACGACTCAACCGACACTTAGCAGAAGTCCTAGAACGGGCAAGTGCTGTTTCATTCACAGTTTAGAGACTAGAATCATTTTTAAGGCAGTCTACTCAGAAGGGATGGACCTGGGCGGTAGTACCTGGGGACAAAATGGACTCTTGAAAGTACTTTGGTTATCAGAATAAAGTCTTAGGGTCTCCTCTCACTAAAGAATCTTTGTCCTTTCTGTAGGTGAATTCGAAAGGTTATAAGGTGTACGGAGCGGGGAGCAGTCTCTATGGCGGCACAATCACTATCAATGCCCGGAAGGTAAAATCCGAGACTCACTTGGGACACGTCTTTGCCCTCGTGTCAGCTGTCATGCTTGGTACTTAGGAGTTCACAAGGGGCAGAGTGGAGTTGTGCTAGAAGAATGGCAAGGTGAAGGTGGAAGCTTAGGAGTGGGAACAATTTAAAAATTCTTTTTCTTTATGCTCATTTTGCTATTTTCCTGCTTCTCTCCAGTTTGAGGAAATGAATGCAGAGCTTGAGGAGAACAAAGAGCTGGCTCAGAACCGTCACTGTGAGCTGGAGAAACTTCGGCAAGACTTGGAGGAGGTCACTACCCAAAACGAGAAGCTGAAGGTAGGAGACACCTTTCTGAAGGGCCGTAAAATGAAACTTTTCGCTGATCAACTCATGTGCATACTGGTTGGCCCTCATAACTAATGAGGGAATAGAAAAATGTGAGTTTTGTTGGTATATCTGTTCATTTACTTGTTATTTGTACCGTTTCAGAACATGTGTACTTGTTCTGAAAAGGATCTAAAACAACCTGCGAAGATACATAGACTGAATCGAGGTGCTCTAACTTAGGAGTTGTTGAGAAGAATGAGGAGTAGGGTAAACTGGGGTGATGATCCAATATGGATTTTGAAAAAATGGGGCTTGTATACAAGATACATGCAAGGAGCACATACATCCTGTGGCAGGGCAGGCCACTCACGTGTCAGTAATTGCCCGATGTGGGCCATAGAATTTGGCTCTGCAGTTCCTAGCTGCCAAAACAGAGAAAGAAACATGATCAGTGATGGTTCCTGTTGGTTTTCAAAGCTGCCTGTTAGAATTTTCTCTCCCCAGGTTCTTGGGAGGCGGGAAGAAAGTGGATTCTGAAAGTCTTCCCACCCCTCTTTCAGCCATAACCATGTGTCTTCTATAATTTGATTTGTTTCTAGGTAAATAAAGATATTTGAACTGAAAAAAAAAAAAACCCAACCTGAGTTAAATCAATTAAATTGTTTGGGTAATTAAAGCAATCCGTTGCTTAAGAAAAGCATGACTATTTTTGATACAATGTCAAAAATATATTTCTCTGTGACTGTTAATAAAAAGAACAAGTTAGTGATGGGGGTCCTCAACTTTGTTTTAAGAATTCAACATCTTGACACATTTCATAGGGTTTTTCTGTGTCCCTACGTCGGACAAATTTCACAAGGCTCTTCTAGTGTCGTTGGGTGTAGGTTGATACATAATGTAAAATACATATTGATTAAAACAGTTGTTGGGAACGCAGGTACCTGGTGTCACCTCTTGGCTGGTCGGATTTAATTTGATGTAGATTTTACAGAACTAGAAGGGTGGGCAGATATAATCCATAATCTTCATAAAGCTTGTCTCAATTCAGGACACCTCGGTGGCTCAGTCAGTGAAGCGCCTGCCTTAGGCTCAGATCATGATCCCAGAGTCCTGGGATCGAGTCCTGCATCCGGCTACTTGCTCAGCGGGGAGTCTGCTTCTCTCTGCCGGCCACTCCCCCTGCATGTGCGTGCACGCGCTCTCTCTCTCTCTGACAAATAAATAAAATCTTAAAAAACAAAAACAACAAAACAAAACAAGCTTGTCTTAATTGCACAAGACATCACGGAGTTAAGGTTTTATTTGCTGTCTAGCATCCAGGGCGCAGGCGCTAGCTTCTGCTTCTGACTCGTTCTTGGGCCCCCTCAGGTGGAGCTGCGCAGCGCGGTGGAGGAGGCGGTGAAGGAGACCCCGGAGTACCGCTGCATGCAGTCACAGTTCTCCGTCCTGTACAACGAGAGCCTGCAGTTGAAAGCGCACTTGGATGAGGCTCGGACGCTGCTTCATGGCACCAGGGGGACCCACCAGCGCCAGGTTGAGCTCATTGAGGTAACAGCCTCGCTGTGTCTTCTATATATAAGCTTTTCTGCCTCATAAATTTTATAATTTTACCCTCTCGTGAGCAATTATCGCTCATTCGGCAGGCGTGCCTGGAGTGGCCGTAGGTCTTTACCTGCTGGGTGGTGGGCGTCCTGCCATCCGGGATCATACAGCCTGGTGGGGAGAGAAGTGACCATTAGAATGCGGTGTGGGACAACAGAGGCGTACCCAAAAGAGGCAGTGATAAAGGAGACAGAGCATCTGATTTGACTGTGGAACCTCCCTGATAACCACTTGCCAGAGTGAAGTGTGAATCTTAAGTTTACTGGAAGAAAACAAATTTTGTATAAATACAAGTTTACTGGCAGAAAAAATAGGAGGGCATTCCCAGCAGTGAGAAGAACACATTTAAAAATAGTTTAGTATGGCCGGAGCCCTATGTGCCTGGGTGAGAGTAATGGGTAGAAACTGCCTCACTGTCCATAAGCCGTTATAGTGTGTCAGGGCAAATGTAAATCCTTTTTTATTTAAGCCAGATACTTCAATTCATGTGTTCACTTCTGTACTTTCCATAGTCCTTAAGGTAATGTTTGTCATAGTTGGTCTTTTACTGTATGTCTGACAAATGAATTGAATTTAATATATCTTACCTTGCATACGTTTATATCCCGTTTTACTGTTTAGTACTTGTAAATTGTAACATTCTCACAGGTAGGGGCTATTTCCCTTATTTCTTTAATATCCTTCCAGTTCTCAAATCCGTTTTTGTAGCTGCCTGGTACTCATTAAATATCAGTTGAAGTGGAACTTTTCAGAGTCATTCCTCTTAGTATTTCCTTTTTTTCTTCTTAGATCCTTATAGGTCAAAATTAGGAAACGTAGTAACAGAATATGATAATGTTTCCACATTTGGATAAGAATTTTTGATTGGTTCCTTTCTTGTGCATAGCGAGATGAGGTTAGTCTTCATAAGAAGCTGAGGACCGAAGTGATCCAGCTGGAAGATACGCTGGCCCAGGTCCGCAAGGAGTATGAGATGCTGAGGATAGAATTTGAGCAGACCCTTGCTGCCAACGAGCAAGCAGGTATGATGATTCTCACCCCGCCCTGCAGTTTGCTGCACATGCCTGCCTTGTGTGGTTACCTGGACTTGTTAGTATTAAGTGGAGCTCAGATGTCTGAAAGACCCTTAAATCAAAGCCTGGAATTCATTTTGGCTCACAGCCTGGGTGTTTGTTTTTCAGCTCAGATTGGCCAGTTTTGTTGTCTTCTGAGAAGGAATCTTTCTTTTGGTAATTGTCCCCATTTCTCAGAGGTCCCTGATGTGTTCTGCACTGTCCCTCCTTGTGCCTTTGCCCTTATCACAGTTCTTCATAACATTGCCATTGCTGTGTTTAAGGCCCCATAAACCGGGAGATGCGCCACCTCATCAGTAGCCTCCAGAATCACAACCACCAGCTGAAGGGCGAGGTCCTGAGGTATAAGCGGAAACTGAGAGAAGCCCAGTCTGACCTGAACAAGGTGAGCCGGGGGGTAGAAGAAGTGCGATCTGCTGTTCCGTTTGTGTAGCCGGTTTCGAGGGAGGCGAGCAGGGTGGTTGCCATAAGTGATGTGCTTCCTTCTCGTCTCTGTCCCCCAGACCCGTCTGCGCAGTGGCACTGCCCTCCTGCAGTCTCAGTCCAGTACCGAGGACCCAAAGGACGAGCCCGCGGAGCTGAAGCAAGATCCCGAGGACTTACCTGTCCAGTCCTCCGTGTCAAAGGCATCTCAGGAGGAAGTCAATGAAATTAAGTCCAAACGGGACGAGGAAGAACGAGAACGAGAAAGGAGGGAGAAAGAGAGGGAGCGAGAAAGAGAGCGGGAGAAGGAAAAGGAGAGGGAACGAGAGAAGCAGAAACTGAAAGAGTCAGAGAAAGAAAGAGACTCTGCTAAGGATAAAGAGAAAGGGAAACATGACGACGGGAGGAAAAAAGAAGCAGAAGTTATCAAACAATTGAAGATTGAACTTAAGTAAGAGCAGAATTTAGAGTAACTGTTTCTGACTCAGAAGCTGAGGTTAGGATGTCACGCATGAAATGTTTGGTTGATGGCATGACTTACAGACCATTGTAGTATCTCGGGTGTAACTAAATGTACAATTAGTTGTGCTCTCAATTCTTTTTTTTTTTTAAGATTTTATTTATTTATTTGATAGAGACAGCCAGCGAGAGAGGGAATACAAGCACGGAGAGTGGGAGAGGAAGAGGCAGGCTCCCAGCGGAGGAGCCCGATGTGGGGCTCGATCCCAGAACACTGGGATCACGCCCTGAGCTGAAGGCAGACGCTTAACGACTGCGCTACCCAGGCGCCCCTGCTCTCAATTCTTAATCAGGTGTACAGTCAAAATGGTTTGCATGGGCTCTTGCATAGTCTGGTTCGGTGGTCAGGTCTCAGTAAACCCTGCACTGTAGCCTTACTCTTCATGAATCCAAATTAAGGGACAGGGTGTCACGATTTAAGCAATACTTTTGAGAATTATTGAAATTAAATACTGGCAGATGGCTGGCATGAACTGTAATTTAAATCATACCGGGTAGAGTTTGTATCACTATAACTTGGACAATGTTGATCTGTTTGCCTGGCAGTTAACTAGTCTGTGTATGTATCCGATCATTTTAAGAGATGTCTCAGGAGGTTTACTCCTGCAGGCATTGAAATGGTAGGAGAGACCTGTCGGTTAATGAAACACCAACATAACGTCACATGCTGCCCCTTCTCTTCCTGCATCACACCAGTAACTTCTCTGGTAGAACTGGTTATGTCTTACTTCCCATTGGTCGTGGTTGTGCCTTCACTGATACTTGAATTTGAAGGACAACTGTGCTCAAAACTTTTGGACTTCGGGTGGCTCAGTTGTTGAGCGTCTGCCTTCAGCTCAGGTCATAATCCCAGGGTCCTGGGATCGAGCCCCACATCGGGCTCCTCGCTCGGCGGCAAGCCTGCTTCTCCCTCTCCCACTCCCACTGCTAGCGTTCCCTCTCTCACTGTGTCTCTGTCTGTTCAATAAATGAATAAAATCTTTAAAAAACGAAACAAAAACATTTGAACTTCTTTGGTATATAAAAGTATAGTTAAGAGGTTTGATAATTTAGTAGGAGATGAAATTTCAGTCTTCAGCTGATGGCTAATCACTCCACTATCGAATCTAGTTTTCTCCCTTTTTTTCCATTCCTTCCTCTTGCTCTCTCTAAGGCACACGTTTTTTGAAAAAGTGTGGTATCAGAATCATCTGGGTGACTTATTTAAAATATATTCCTGGACCCCATCACAGACCACTGAATCTCAGTTTCTAAGAGTGGGAGCCCAGAATTTTGCCTCTTTAATTATGGCTTTATAAGTTGGAGAACTTGGTCTGAAGGGAGAAATGATTCCGTTAGCTAGCTTGCTTTTCTATACTTTCTAAGTATATGCACAAGTCTCCTGATGGTCTGTGCAGGAGTTTTGTCTTTTAGAGCTGTGACGTAAGGTGTGCATGGAACTGTTGTAAACTATTTTGTCAATCCCAAATTCCCTTGCTCTGATGTCCTGTGTTTTCTTCTTATACTCTTTCCTTCCCTCTGCCACCCTCATCATAGGAAGGCACAAGAGAGCCAAAAGGAGATGAAACTATTGCTAGATATGTATCGCTCTGCCCCAAAGGAACAGAGAGACAAAGTTCAGCTGATGGCGGCTGAGAAGAAGTCAAAGGCCGAGGTAATCTAGTTTGCCATTACGTGTCATTCTGGTTACAGTCTGCATTGGTGGGATTTTCCTTCACATTTCTGAAGGAGGTAGTTTCTTTCTTCATCTTTAAAGTTAGCGTTTAAAAATCAGCAGCATTTTCTTCTCTTTCAGAGACCATCCAAAATAAAACAGATTTCTGTATTCTCCCCTAGGTGGTAAGGTGTATCACAATTTCTGGGAATAGGAGTAACCTTTCCAGACCTTTTATTCTCTCTTTCCCATGAATGCTCTTCCCATAAATCATTGTTACAGTGAGTCACTATTCAGATTACTTTTGGGAAGAATGTCATACTCTCTTAAAATTTGGGGACCTTTAACAAAGGGTGAGAACCACTGTCCTAAAGAGAGGTGCACGTGCACTCCTCACCAGCGTTGCTTGTACAAGTGTGTCGTGGGGGAACGGAGTGAAGTTACAGCGGTGTTGTGATGTGGCCTGCCAGTATAGCGCTTCTCTCCCTTTCGAATTCTGTCAAGGTTTTTTGGTGTTGTGGGTCCTCCATTTGCACAGGGATTCATTGATTTTTGAAATTGTATTACAGCTCCTTCTTCTTGTATGTGTAATTCCTTACCTTCTGTAGTTGGAAGATCTAAGGCAAAGACTCAAGGATCTAGAGGATAAGGAGAAAAAGGAGAACAAGAAAATGGCTGACGAGGATGCCTTGAGGAAGATCCGGGCGGTAGAGGAGCAGATAGAGTACCTGCAGAAGAAGCTGGCCATGGCCAAGCAGGTGGGAGCGCTCTCTTGTTTAGTTAGGTTTTTAAGGAAACGTTACTTTCAAGAAAGTTATCGACAGTGCAGTTTGCTCTTTCATTCCAGTCTTTTTCTTTTTGTGACTATGTTTTTCTCCTATATGTACATTTGTTTTTACACTGAAGTCTTTCATTCCTTATTATTTTGTTTGATGTATTTGTGAGGCAGGAAATTTATTTTTTTTTTCAAATGGGTAGCCAGTTGTTCAAATATTGTTTATTGAGGGATCTGTCCTTCCTTTGCTGATCTGGAATCACAGATATAGTGAGTCTAAATGAAAACTACGTATATATATATACACACACACATATATATGGTTTTATATATATAAAAGGTTATATATATATAAGGTTTTATATATGGAAAAGGTTATATATACATAAGGTTTTATATATATAAAAGGTTATATATATATATAAGGTTTTATATACATTATGATTACAAATGTACAAAACTAAGAAAAACATGTCCCCAAATAGGTTATAAATAAATAACTACTGTGTTAAGTGTGGTTGTTTCTGGGTCATGGAAGTATGGAGACTTTTCTCCTTCTCACAATGTACATATATTTCTTTATTTTTAAGTCCCAGTGAGTTTTATTAACTTTTTGTTTTCAAGAATAAAGATATCAAAAGTGGAAAAACTATACATGTTCACTGTGAGAAACACCTTCAGTGTGTCTAAGAAATAGCAAAATGGTAGAGTGAAGGAGTTTTAGTGGTGACTTGATCATTAAGTACCTTGAGAAGAAGAACTTTATTAGAACCTGTATGCATTTCTTTTATAAAAAGTGGGGTTTTGTCTTTTCTTAAATCTGGTGATTTCCAATTTTCTCTCTCTCACTCTTTCTTTAAAAATAATAATTATCAGGGTGGCTGGGTGGCTTAGTCGGTTAAGGGTCTGACTTTGTCTCAGGCCCTGATTTCAGGGTCGTGGGATCAAGCCCCACGTTGGGCTCCATGCTCAGTGGGAGTCTGCTTGTCCCTCTCCCTCCGCCCCTCCCCCCCAAATGAATAAATAAAGTCCTAAAAAAAAATAAAAATAATAATTATCAGGAAATTGTACTACTATAGGTTCTAGTAAAAGTGGAGAGACATGCTGTGTTCTTACATAGGATAACTCATTATCTTAAAAATGTTAATTCTTTCTAAGTTTTAATGTATAAATTTAATATTATCCAAATACAAATACTGATTTTTGGTTTTGTTGATTTTGGTACTAAGAGCAGTTTTTAAAGTACATATGGAAAAGTAAACAAGAATGGCCAGTAAAACTGAACAAGAAGAGCATTAGCAGTTCCTGTCTCCATCAGATGTAAAAACAGGGAGTTTCAGTGGGTAAAATAGCTCGAGACTAATAAACTGCTAGGACTGAATAGAAAGCCCAGAAATAAACCAAAGTACACATGTGTATTTCATATGTGCCAAAGATACAGTTTAAAGTCAGTGGGGAAAAGGAGGGCTATTAAATGTGGGAGGGCAAAAAGAAATACTAATACTGGAAAAAAGTTGGAAAACTACTCACTCTACACAGGATAATTTCCAAATGGATTATAGCTATAATATTAAAGAATTTAGTCCATTAGAAGAAAACAGATAAATTCCTTTATAAATCTGGAATGGAGGAGACCTTTTTAACTATTAATAAAACTCTAAAAAAAAATGGAAAGAATTGATCATTTCAACTTATGAAAAAACCCACAAAACTTCCATCTGGCAGAAACCACTATTCACAAAGCCGAAAGATAAATGACAAACAGGGAAAAAAATATTCTAACTCTTAGCACAAAAGGGCTTATCTTTGTACTGTATAAAAACTCCCCAAAAATGATAGACAAGAAAACCCAACACTCTCGTAGAAGAATAGGCAAAAGATATGACTCGTTCCCAGAAAAGGATACAAATGGCTCTTACACATCTGAAAAGATGTTCATTCCCCTCATCACGCAAAATGTAAGTCAAAAATATCTTTAGGTACTGTTCTTCACCCATCAGATTGTTGTGCAGTACTGTTGGAAAGTCTGTAGTGAAACTTGGTATTACGGGTGTGGAAAAGTATGAGAAAATGTGAGATTTCATGATAGAGTTCCCTTCACCAACTGCTGCTTGGGTCAGTTTGCCGCATTATGGTGTGTAGAAGTTTTGTCTACGCTGACTGAGTGTAAATGAGCTGAGCATCAGACCATCAGTGCTAGTGGCTTTGGATGATAAGGGCTTCTTGTGTATTCCTCGGGCTAACCTAAGTGACAAAACAGCTGCTTCAAACTGAGTCTCTCTGTCACTAGGTTAATCTATTTCTGAATGAACACTGGGAAAAGTTTAGTTTCCAGCGCTCATTTCTTTGGAGTTAGGAGATTCTAGTAAAATGAGGGTTCTTCCTCCGTATTTCAGGAAGAAGAGGCTCTCCTCTCAGAGATGGATGTTACAGGCCAGGCCTTTGAAGACATGCAAGAGCAAAACATCCGTTTAATGCAGCAGTTGCGGGAGAAGGACGATGCGAATTTCAAGCTCATGTCCGAGCGCATCAAGTCCAATCAGATCCACAAGTTGCTTAAAGAAGAGAAGGAGGAGCTGGCTGACCAGGTTTTGACTCTAAAGACCCAGGTAATTCGAATAGAGGGTGCCAGAATTCTGTTGAGGTAGGGTACTTTCTACATGAAACTGTGCATTAAAGAATGTTTATTATGGCATTTTTTTAAATAAGAAAAACCCCCTGAAAACTAAATGTTATATTGCTAGCATTCTGGTAAATAAATTATATATCCCTGCAAAGGAGTACAGTGTAGCTGTTAAATATGGATCTGCTAATATGGAAAATGTTACCATTAAGTGATTTGTTTTATTTTCCCTTTTATGTTAAAAATGTGTACATCTTTGTGTGTGTGCTGTGTAGAAGGCTGTGTGAGAAACAGTGGTTGCCTGATTATCTCTGGATGTTGGGATGAGTCTGTGGGTGTGTGACTTTACTTTTTACCTTTCATGTTGACTCCATGTTGTGCGTGAATTTCAAGAAAAAGACTGCTTTAGAACTTCTAGCTGTTCTGAGATACACGTGGCCTTTGAGCTGTAGTTTACCTCTTCTAGTATGAATTGCCAGGCTTTGAGAGTTAGTATGGCTGAAGAAGGTGAATATCTGTTTTGCTTTTGGCAATTTGGAGAATTTTCCGTGGTTTCCTAGACTCTTGCTTGAATCATCAACAATGAATTTTTTTTTTGGTATGTAAAGTAAAGAATCTTTTAAGTATTGTGGTCTTGCATGTATTTTGAAGCATTCATGGATAAAGACAGTGATGGTTTGAGATTTCTAACAGACTCTCTTTTTTGTGGGCCCACTGATTAACAGCACCTAGTTAGTTAATAGTTTTTTCTTTCCTGTTTGTGTTAAAATCTGATTTTTCTTTTTCAAAGGTTGATGCCCAGTTACAGGTAGTAAGGAAATTGGAAGAGAAGGAACATCTGTTACAAAGCAACATTGGCACGGGGGAGAAGGAGCTGGGTCTTAGGACTCAAGCCTTAGAGATGAATAAACGCAAGGTAGGATTGCTTACTCTGTAATCTAAAGTGTCAGGGGCGCCTGCGTGGCTTAGTTGGTTAAGTGTCTTCCTTCGGCTCAGGTCATGATCCCGGGGGGTGGGGGTCCTTGCTTAGTGGGGAGTCTGCTTCTCCCTCTCTCTCTCTCTCTCTCTCTCTCTGTGTCAAATAAATAAATAAAGTCTTAAAAATAAATAAATAAAGTGACACTTCGTCTCAGAGAAGCAAATAAGTAGGACCCTGATGAAATTATAGGTTCCCCTTCTTCCTTGGACCAGGTTAACATTGGCCTCCCTAGAAATAAGCTGACACTGTTCGTACGTCCCGTGTAGGCGATGGAGGCAGCCCAGCTGGCAGATGACCTCAAAGCGCAGCTGGAGTTGGCTCAGAAGAAGCTCCATGATTTTCAGGATGAGATTGTGGAGAACAGTGTCACCAAAGAAAAGGACATGTTCAATTTCAAACGAGCCCAGGCAAGAGCGATTGTGTTTTCTTTACGTTTCACCTTTTAGGTATTTTCTGAGCTCTGAAATGTTATGAAAGAGTCATTGGTTTGATGTGTATCATTTTGTACTTGATTATAAGTTCCTTGAGTGAAGAGACCAAGTCTGTTTTCTCACTGTCCTTTCCCTGTCATGGTGCCTGTGACCTGATGGGCATGAAATAAATATTTATTAATTGAATGAATTGGTGAATTCTTAAAGAAGTAGCAACATACCAAATTAGAGGATTTTAAAGTTCTGTAATTTTTCTCTTTTTGGCATGTCAAATGTTTCTCATGATGACTTTCTATCCTTATGCATATGTCTGTAAATTATTTTAATCCACTCTACCTTCAGCTTGAAAGTAATGACCTTAAGATAAAGTTGCCTATCAAGTCTTCACCGTTTTTTTGTTTTGTTTTTTTTAATTCTTAGACTGTATTTTTACAGAACTACATTGACAGTAGTTTGGTGATAGGATTATTGTTTTGTGCTCTGGAACAAAAGGTATTTGCCATTTGCAGTTCTCTGCATTCCTAAGAGATAATTGGCTGGGAAAGGACAGAAAGTCCTTTCTTTGCCGAGCAGAAAGTTCAAGTTGGAGCAATTTTTTTCTCTTTCAGAAATGGCAGGTCTGGAGGAGTGTGTCTAATGAATATGCTGTCTTACCACAGGAGGACATCTCTCGACTTCGAAGGAAGCTGGAGACCACAAAGAAACCAGACAATGTGCCCAAATGTGATGAGATCCTGATGGAGGAGATTAAGGATTACAAGGTTAGGAGAACTGCCTCAGTGATACCTTTGTGTTCTTTTTGTTCAGGCCTGAAGTGGCTGCTCATAGACTGGGAGAAGAAGTACTGAACTTGTTTACATGAAGGGAACCAGAGGATGGCTTCTTTTAGCGGGGGAAGTGGCACTCTTGTCTTAGCGCTTAGTGGGTTTCCCACTTGTTTGCTTCCGTAGGAGTCATTTAAACCTTTACGGTCAATCAGACTCTGACTTTTTTTTTTTTTTTTAGGCACGCCTGACCTGTCCGTGTTGCAACATGCGTAAAAAGGACGCCGTACTGACCAAGTGTTTTCATGTTTTCTGCTTTGAGTGTGTGAAGACACGCTATGACACCCGTCAGCGCAAATGTCCTAAGTGTAATGCCGCGTTTGGTGCCAATGATTTCCATCGTATCTACATTGGTTAAGCCAAGCCAAGAGAAGACGAGGGAGTGGCTGGACAGGGACTTTTGGTGGATTAACCACCAAACCTCTACCTCTTCTCTCCTTGACTGTCACCTACAGGACGGTTTATCTGTCAATGACCTTTCCTTCACAGACTTTACGTCCAGGGTCTCCTCTCTAATAGCTAGATGACTTCAGGGAAAAGGACTGGTAAAGGCAAGTCTTGGGTTTTTAGAATGAATTAGAAACAAACAACTCTCATTTGTCTTCCCCACCAGCTTCTTTTTTCCTGCTTTTCGATTTCTCAGCATTTTCTTCTTCTTCAGGCTTACTGTATAATCTTGGATTTCCATTCCTCCTGAAGAAGTAAATTGGTATTTTTGACACGGAGAAGGGAACAAAGAAGAGTGGAGATATATGGCTGTTTTGGGGGCTGAGGGGGATCTTTTAGAAATAAGCTGTCTATGGGCACAAACATTTCTTGATTTGGGTAGTAAACTTTTTGTAAAGTTGGATTATAAAATGGTATAATTGTACTACTTTTTCCTGGATGGTTTGAAGCCTTAATGAAATTATGTCCAGGATGATTCAGTCCATTTCCTATTCACTAACAAAGTAACTTGTTAAGGTCAGGTGGGTTCCATGTTGGAGTTATTTAAGTTTCGAATGTCCTACTCATTAAAAAGTCTTTAAATTTCTTGCGGCCGGAATAATTTTAAATTCAGTAGTCCTTTTTATCTTACAATGAAATCAAGATTGAAGAGGATGGGAAAGGGACTGAGATGATGAAGAGATCTTCTGGGTACTCTGGGAACTTGATACAGGGAGGGCTTAGTGAGCTATGAATTACTCTCATCTGCCTCTCCACAGGGATTGCTGTGATCCCTGTTTTCTGGAAGATTCTCTGTACTGTTTCTGTAGGACTTTATACTCCACAAGCTTCAATTAAAGAAGGATTCCGTTTGTTTTAGTGTTTATGTTTTTCTTGAGCAGCAGGTGGTTTGGGTTTAGATATTTACTGTTCGTGACACTTGGCTAGGGAAGCTGGCTGCCCAGCATCGGGGGACCACAGCCTGTGGAATATTGTGGCAGAAACCACTAGCCCCATGGGAAGCTGGATCTAGAGGAAGTTCCTCTAGTTGGGAAGAGCAGGGAGCCTCTAGTCCCAACTAGTTTGAAGTCCTGGCAACATAGAGAGCTCTTAGAGACACTTTGAGATAATTACCAAAAACGGTGATTTTTGGACAATCTGGTTTTTTACTACAGAAGAGCCAGTGAATGGGCTTCAGGAATACTCACAAATTGTATACAAAATTTGTTATATGTACATTATTCATAGCTTATTTTCAGATTTTTAAAGGAAATTTGAAATCTCAAAATCCTCCAAAAAAATCACAGTGCCTGGGTGGCTCAGTTGGTTAAGTGTCTGACTCTTGATTTGGCTCAGGTCATGATCTCAGTGTCCTGGGATCAAGCCCCACATCAGGCTCCTTGGTCACTGGGGAGTCTGCTTGAGGATTCTCTCTCCCTGTCCCTTTGCCCCCCCACATGCTCTCTCTCTGTCTCTCCAAAATAAATAAATCTTTTAAAAAATATGTATTTGAGAGAGAGACAGAGAGAGCATGAGCAGGGGGAGGGGCAGAAGGAGAGGGAGAAGCAGATTCCCTGCTGAGCAGGGAGCCCAACGTGGGGTTCGATCCCAGGACCCTGAGATCATGACCTGAGCTGAAGGCAGACACTTAACCAACTTAGCCCACCCAGGTGCCCCTAAAATAAATAAATCTTTTTTAAAAAAAGAATCATTCCTCTAGATCCATAAGGAACTCTTTAGAAAATTTATTTAATGCTTATATAGAATGCCAACCTCAAGGATTATTGGAGAAGTACTAGAGTTTTCCCTTTCTAAACTCTTTTTTCCAGGTCTTGCGGGGATGTTCTTTTTTTCTTTACTATCTTTTGTTGTTGTCTTGTAAACTGTCTTGGCAGTTTGGATCAAAATCAGGGTTGATGAGCTCTAAGGCATATATCTTAACTACATGGTTGGCTCTTACATTCTTACCTCCATAGGGATCTGTTTCAAAGGTGCTCAGCTGTTTCGGCTAGCTGTTGCATTCTTACATGAATTTCCATTGGGATTCCTTGTTTGTTTGGTTTTTTAAATCTCTGTCCAGATCCACAGGCATCTTTGTTCTTCAAGGTCAGGAGTTCTGTGCACATAGTACTATGTGATGCCACTTGAGTGCTGAATGTGATTTGTTGTTTTTTTTTTTTTTTAAAGATTTTATTTATTTATTTGACAGAGATAGAGACAGCCAGCGAGAGAGGGAACACGCAGGGGGAGTGGGAGAGGAAGAAGCAGGCTCATAGCGGAGGAGCCTGAATGTGGGGCTCGATCCCATAATGCTGGGATCACGCCCTGAGCCGAAGGCAGACGCTTAACTGCTGTGCCACCCAGGCGCCCCTGAATGTGATTTGATATTGTGAGGATTCAAGTCAGAACTCTGGAGTCTGATATTGTGGGGATTCGTGGGAAGGTTCTGAAGAATAGAGAAATGATGACTTGTCTTCTTTTACACCTACTGGGACAGTGATGCTCACTTCTTGAAGGAAGCTGTATTCTGCTCTCATCAATTTCCACGATCATTTATTGGTGTGGAATGCCTTTAAATTTTGGTGTTTAAGGTTTTTGCTGAGGATTATCAATTGATAGATAAACTCAAGTACCAGTGAGTATGCTACCGGTGAGTATGCAGAGAAGTTTCGACTAGTTCTTACCACGAAAGTCTACCTGATACAACATAAGACAGCTACATTGAGAGTAAGTAGAAACTGGTGGGTTGTGTACATGTTGGATTGGGTTTACATAATAGCAGATCTCTGGTATGGAAATAACCTAAACATTTCCTAGATCTGTAATTGTCCCAACACAGAAAAATATTGAGTTTTACTTTCTGGGGATTTCTCCCCAAGATTGGTCTCTTCCTAATGTAAGGTATGAAGGTCTTATTTGTAGCATACTTTGCAGGTTAGGACATAGAAAGAGCAGTGTCTTAACAACGTAGTCCCAAGTATCCAGCAGCAGGCCTGGCACTCGCATGGAAGGTCCACATGGTTAAGTTAATTCAGCTCCTTGCTTCTGCTAACAGTTCCTGAGAAGTCCGCTTTAATTGGACCAGTGTGTAATTCAAACCTGACTCATTTTTTTTCACCCCCTAAGTGGAAGCAATTTTTCCTTATATTTTTAAGTAATTCTTCAAATTTGGATTATCCTGAAATATATAAATTTAAATTTCCTTTTGTGGTTATAACAAAAGAAATTATTGTGAATTCTGAAACTGATAGCTCTGTTTGAGGCAATCCGTGATAGCTATGGTTTCTTTTATAGGTTTAGTCTTGTTTTTTTTTTTTCTTTTTGAGGGAAATTGTAGACAAAGTTGGAAGCATAGTATATTTGCATTAATAGAGTAACAGTATGCTCTGAGGATTTCAGCTTACTGGAATCTACAGAATGGAATGGTTTGAAAGCTAGGATGTGGGAGCTAAAAGGGACCTCAAACCATGTACTTTTAAATTTTTTTTAATTTAAATTCAATCAGGCAACATATAGTACATCATTAGTTTTTGATGTAGTGTTCAGTGATTAGGTACGTATAACACCCAGTGCTCATCACATCACGTGCCCTCCTTAATGCCCATCACCCAGTTACCCCATCTGCCCACACACCTCCCCTTTGGCAGTCCTCAGTTTGTTTCCTAGAGTCAGAAGTCTCTCATGGTTTGTCTCCCTCTCTGATTCCTTCCCATTCAGTTTTCCCTCCCCTCCCCTATGATCCTCTGCACTATTATATTCCACATGAGTGAAACCATATAGCTGTCTTTCTCTGCTTGACTTATTTCCCTTAGCATAATCCCTTCCAGTTCCATCCATGTTGATGTAAATGGTAGGTATTCATCCTGATGGCTGAGTAATATTCCATTGTATATATGAACCACATCTTCTTTATCTCTTTGTCAGTTGAAGGGCATCTCACCTCCTTCCAGTTTGGCAATCATGTTTACATTGCTGCTATAAACATTGGGGTGCATGTGCCCTTTCTTTTCACTCCATCTGTATCTTTGGATAAATACCTGGTCGTGCAATTGCTGGGTCATAGGGTAGTTCTATTTTTAACTTCTTGAGGAACCTCCATCCTGTTTTCCAGAGTGGCTGTACTGGCTTGTATTCCCCATGTCCTTATTTTAGAGATGAGGAAACAAGTCCCAGGGTCACTCAGTTTAGCAGCAGAATCATGTGGTAATCAGACCACTGTTTTTTCTTTTACTCTAAGTGGAGACAGGTACCAATAGAATGCGTGTCATCAGGAAGATAATAAATGAAAATACCTTGAGTCTTCTAAGTGTTTCTGAAGATTTCTAATTTAAGTAGGCTCTCTGCCAGGCCCTAGATTAGGACTGCATTTTTCTTCCCCTATTCATTGAGAGTTCCCATAGCACTTTGTTCCAGAGTAGAACTGAACCAAAGGGATCTTCGATTTCTCCCAGCCCAGCCTGTGTTTTTGGTGTTTGCTGTGATTCCAGGCACTGCGCTAAACATGTTTCTGGTGAAGTCAGGCTTAGGATGAGTATGGCCCTGCCTCTTACTAGAAGGTTACTTCAGCTCTCTGTTTCATAAAATAATAACTACGTCATAGAATTGTATTGAGGATGAAATGAGGCAATACATTCATAACGTTTAGCAGAATGCCTGGCAACTAGTAAATGCTCAAAATCTTAACTTTTATTATTACAAATAAATTGAGAGGTCAATTTTTCTTCTACATTTTCTCCCCACTTTCAGGAAAAATAAGATTGACATGTTTAGAATCTAGACTGTATGTGTTTATTTATGTCTATCTCTAAGTCCACCTGTCCTGGTTAAATGATGTCATGGCCAAGTCATGCCCAGGCATCAGAAAGTTAACTTCATTTGCTCACTGCCCTACAAACAAATTGAACACGTGAACGATAGCCAGTTCCACCCAGCAGTGAGGACCCTGATCTTTTACTGTCACCCTCTTTAGCCCAAAATCCTTTAGTGGTTTCTGTAGTCTTGGGATCCAGATCCAATTTAGCATAGGGATTTTGCCTCTGCTTTTCTCTCTGCAGCCCTTACAGCTTGTTACCCACCCGTGCTTTATGTTTCTGTCATATTGAACTACTGGATGTTCTGAAGTTTTTTGATTGTCATAGTTTTCCAACTCTGGAACTAAGCACATTCTGTTTCTTTTACCTGGGGTGCCTGTTGCCCTCTGCTCAATTTCTCTGCTGTGTGTAGGTGTGCACACACACAGGATAAGTGTCTTTTTGCCTCCACAGTACCTGATGTGCATTTATCAGACTGTTCGCCACATTGTTTTGCCAGTTTGTGTTTCCCCACTGGACTGAGCTCCATGGGGTCAGAATCTGCCTTTTGTCTTTCCCTTGCCAGCAGCTAGCCCAATGCCGGGTCAGAATAAGCATCCAAACAAGGAATGACTGAATGATGCAAAACGACCTTGGGTAAGTTGGCAGCTGAATTAGGTTACAGCAGGTTTGTATTTGCATGAGATTTGACTTGGGTATAATCCAGAAGAATGTGTGTGAAGAATGCATCCCGCTAGCGGGTTCACGCTGGCTGGCTGGCCAGCCGCTAACACTGCCACGTGTGTCAGAAACCACAGCGTGCCTGAGAGCACAGGACTGCTGAAGGATTTTCAGCTGTATTTGTACCAGTTCTCGGCTGGGCCAGAAAGCCAAAGAGACACCTGCAACAGCTCTTTCTGTGAGACTTGGGGGCCACAGTGTTGGGTTCAGTGGACGTGGCAGTGCAGGTGCAGTCCGTGTGTCGGCTTCCTTCTCCGTGGAGCTGGGGGCCAAGCTGAGGCATGGGCCGGCGGCGCTGTGGCAGGAAGACTGAAGGGGGCTGGAGCAAGGAGGGGGGTTGTAAGGCAGCAGTCAGAATCCTGACAGTGTAAAATGGTGTTTTGGAATTTTACTGCCTGTGTGTGACTCTGTCTCAGCCACTCCTCTTACTAGTTGTGTGACCTTGGACAACTTCCGTAATTCCCTGAGCTTTAGTTTTCCCATCTGTAAACTGGAGGTCTGGTTTATCTACTGTAGACTAGGTCTAGAGAACCTGTGTCATGGGGTTTTAGTGAAGCTGAAATAAAGTAAGTGCTCAATAAATGTTAGCTACTATAGTAATGTCTATGGACAGGTTGTGAAAAGGACAGATTGTGAGAAGGCCCCTGAGCTCAGAGACCGTGACCACCTTACTACTCACTCTTGTGTCTCCAGCGCTTGGCATGTAAACACAGGCTATGTAGCAGGTGGGTGGCTAGGGTGGCCGGGGCAGAATTTTTTAGAGATCTCTCAGTATTGTGGCTTTTCATAGAATGTCTCTCAGACGAAGCCATTTCGATTGTACTTTGTGATGCCTGCGCTCTGAGTTTTCTCGGCATATTTTGTGCCACGTCAACTCTACTAAGGAAACAAGTGTAAATCATAGCATGAGTGGTTCTATTGTGAGGAAGGGGCTGGTACCACGTCCGCGTTTGAATCCCCCAAGACAATGCCAGCAGGACATCAGAAAATGAAGTTTCTATCTGAACATTTATTCCACAGTCATAGAAACTGAAGATGGAAAAGACCTGAGAACATCTAGTCCATCCATATGGTTGTACAAGAAAAGTGGCTGGAGCAAAACAGCCTGTTCACTTCATGCTCACAAGACAGCATTTCAGTTCTTCCTGGACTGGAGCGATTGCACACACGTTAAAATGAAGACACAATGCAAACACTCTTTACAAACTTTAAGAAAATACTTCTAAGTACATTATTTTCATAAAACGATTGGGAACTAAACTAAAAAGAGTGAGGGAGTCCGGGATTAGATGGGTGGCGTCGGTGGGTGAAGAAAGGAATAATCAACAGAGCAGCTAGTGGAGTGGGTTTGATGACTAAAACACAAGTTCTGTCCATGACAGGATGCATTTTCTGGTTTGCTTATCAAAAATGGGAGGAAGAGAGGCTCTAACGTAGTTTCTTTCCCCTTCATTCTTTATCCACACCAAGGAAGAGCTTATTGGCTCCAAGGCCGTTAGACCCAGCACCAACACCGAGAAGCCCACTGCCCCGATGTAGCTGGGCTTTCCTTGGCAGTTGCTTCACTGACCACCGCTCCGGTGGGCACGGAAGCAGCAGCTCCTGCGCAGGGTTTGTGCAACAGCAAGATCCATGAAGAATGGCGTCGTCTCCGGCGCGTCAAGACCTCCACTGATTAGTGTCCCTGGGCTGCCTCACTCGTCTGTCCCGTTTTTTCAACTCGTCTTTAACTGTTGGTGGGATCCCCTTGCCGCTCCTCTACCCCGAGGCATCCACACTCTGGGGCCCTTGTTGTTATTTACACGAAGCACGGAGCCCTATCTGTTCCCGCGCACCCCACCATATTTTATCGTGTGCTTCCTGTGCCAGGAACGTCCCCTTGGAAAACGGGGTAGGCTGTGCGACACAATCCGGTCACCCGGTTGCCCAGCACCGGGGCCTGGAAAAGAACAGACCTTCCTGATCTCGTGCGATAGGAGCCGGAAGAGGAGGCAAGGGAGCACGCCCTACCTCTTCCTTTTTTACTGAAATACCAGCCTCCCCCTGGAAACTTGGCTCTTTGTGGTTTTTGAGACCGAGGGGAGTTGAAAGAACAGGTGGGGCAGAACAGAAAGGAGGGTTTTCAAAGGACCCACCATTTCACGAACTCTATAAAACACAACACACTTTCACACACTGCAAAACACTGTTCAGTCACTACCGATAACGACAACCACCGCTACCGAGACCGCTTCATTCCACCACAAGCAATTACGCGGTTTCTCTCCATCCGGAAAGCAGGCATTTCCGGCGGTGCAGGCGGCAGCAAGCCCGCTTCCAGCCCCTGCTGCTGCTGCTTGCCGCGCCCCGGCCGGATTTTGGCCGAGGGGTGACCCAGAAGGTACCGGGGAAGCCGAGCACTGGCCGTCTGGCTTCTTACCACGGCTCCGAATGCCTCAGGAGAGAAGCTGAAGGGAAAACCCGATATACAAAAATCCAAACTTACAAAACAGATACGTGAAGGGATAATTGCATTACAAAAGGATTCTTTACAAAAGAGTTCACCTCTGGGTTCCTTTAAATAGCCAGCTTCTCAAGTACAGTCAGGAGGAGCAGAGTTACAAAAGTGCCCGAGTCCATCGGGAGCGTGGCCGCCACGTGGAGTGGAGCAGGCGCCCGCACGGGAGGCCGCGCAGAGCAGGACGCCCGCCCGAGTCTGCCGCATCCTCGGCGCTTGCTGGGGGGGGGGGGCGTCGCTACGAGGCTTCGTCTTCCAAAGGCAGTTGCAAATCTACGTTGGCGCCTGGGGGACACAGGGGAGGACAGGGTTTTTCAAAGCAGTATTGTCCTTTCCGTTTCCAGGGCTCCCCTTGTTCCCCACTGTTTCATCTGCGAGGTTAGAAGCTTCTTGCCTCCCTCATCAGTGTCTCTGCCTCCACCCACCCCAGGGTTTTCTCAAGACAATTAACTAAAGTGTTATCTAATTACAGCTGAAGGTGTTGTCTTTCCCTGGGGGACTGGGGAGCTCCGGGTGGAAATGCAGGAGAAATTTTGTGATTGCAGACTTTCCAGAGATGCGCGGCTGTTCCAGAGCATACTGTGAATTCGTGGTGGGCATCCCAACTGACGAGGCCCGAGCAAAGTAAATGATAAGCGAGGAAGTCTCGTCCTAAGTGGTGCCCAGGGGTGGGAGCGGCTGTATGGAAGGTGAATCAGCAGGTGTGTGCTAAATGTAAAAACCTCTCAAAAAGGCTCTTACTTCTCCCCAGGCCTGAAGCAGCCATCCTTCTAGAACGGTGTTTCTTGAAGAGTAATTTTTGGATCACACGTGTCAGTCACCTGGGGGAGTTGGTTAACACGTTTCTGAGCCAGACTACCCACCTCACCCCATCTTCTGGGGAGAAGGGCCCTGGCAGTCAGCATTCTAATGGACTCCTAGATGCTTCCCATCTACACTAGCACTGGGAACTGATGTCCCATAGTTCCCCATGATTTTTCCTTCCTTCCTGCATGTCCAAGCCACTGCAATTGGGACAGAGATGCCTAGGCAGAGGGGAAGCCAGGTTACTGATAATCAGTTCCTTGGGGGCATCGGATGGAGTCTGGGGGAGAACGGGAGGGACCGCACCTGGTCACAGCCCCGCAGGGAGGAGAAGGTGTGGGGCTGGGAGACTGAGAAGGACTGCACAGGGGACCGTCCTAAATGTTAAAGCTTGTGGTCTTTGCAGGGGAGGTCCGCTTTAGGGATTCTTAAAACTAAGAGGCAAATGCTGATTTGAAAATGGGCTAGCATGTGGTTTGCAGAGCCTTTTCACTTAACCCACAGTGCCAGCTGGGTTGGCATTGCCATACCCCATATGGGTAATGAGCAGGGGTAGTCCGGTTTCGTCTAAGGGCACGTCCTTGCTTTGCTTTGCTTTCCTTTAGAAAAGGCACACACTGTAGTGGAGATGCTTAGTTAGACTAGAAGTAGAGTCCTAGTCCTTCCTTAGCCAAACTGTTGTTCTGGTCCAGAGCCTCCGTTCTTCAACATGGTATACATTTTTAATGCCTCTTCTGCCTGTCCTCTGTTCCCGCTTGCCACACCCCTGTCCCCTTTCATAGTGGCACGTAAGCCGTTCCTACTCCTGTTGGTCAGGATGGTGCTGGAGATGCGAGCCCCTCTCAAAATCGGGGCTCGTGCCTGATCCAATCAATCCTCGGTCTGCTGTGATGCTAGTGAGTTTGCTTCATTGTTTACATACCCACACCTCTGCCTCTCATCTAGCTTCCTATTCAGAATGCAGGAGCAAATCTAGTTGCGGGAGTTCTATCAAATGCTAAAACCCTGGATAATCCTGTTCTACACTAAGATTAAAACATTTTGTCTCTTGTTGGTGAGAGTGCAGAGCAAGGGCTAAAACCCAGAACTACTAGTATGGTACCCAGTGAGGAGCCAGGGTCGCCTGGTCATTCATAGATCCTTTCCACGGAGTTTTGTCCTGACTAATTTACCATCCCTGCTCTGAAAGACCCCTACCCTGGAGAGCTAGGGAGTCAGCGTGGGAAGAGCTGTGGCTGATTTTTAGGCCAGGATGGGCAGACTTGACCTCTAAGAGACACCTAGACCTCCGCTTCCCCACACTTCCATCAGCATTACAAAAGAGCATTACAAAGGGTCTCAAGGGCTCAGAGGAAGGCTGGGAACTGGGAAGGGGAGCAGTGTGGTCCCCTAGGACTCACAAGTCCAGTTTGTCCTTTGATACTCTTCCAGCTCCGTTTTCCTGCTCACAGCCAGCTGCAGCTCCTGACGGATCACCTGAATCTGCTTCTCGAGCTCGGAGAGTTCCTGCATCACTGAGTTCCGGGCTCCGTTTAGGGAGTCCGCCTTCCCATTGGTGGTCAGCGAGGCAGGGAGCTCTCTTCTCCTTGGAGGGAGCGGGATGTCCTGGTGGGGCCGACTGCTCAGCTGGTTTTGTCCTCCCTCATCACTAAAGATGTATTTTCGTTGGTTATCCTGACTCAGATTGGAAGTATTCCACACAGTGAGCTGACGGGGTCCCACACTCGACCTAGGAAACAGAGACACTTCAGATTTAAATTCCATTCTGCGGCTCTCAAAGTGCTGTTCCCCAGCTGTTGGCCGTTTCAAACTGTGAATATGGAGCTCGATATGCAGTCAGAGGACAGATTGCCACGGACAGACTGCCTGCTGCAGTGGCACAGGGACAAAAAGAGCCATTATTACCATTCTTTCCAGCTGAAGTTCAAGGTCTTACCAAGTCTTATGCTCCCCTGAAATTGGAACAGATGTATCGTCTGGAGGGCTGATGGACCGGGGTGTGCCATATTCTTGTATGAAGAACCTCAGATGTCTTTCCACTCCCTTCCTGCCAGTGAGGCTCAGAGCACAGCACCGCCTTGAACTGTTCTCTGGCTACAAAGATGGTGCCTGAGTAAAAGTGAGAACCTGTTTATTCACCGGCTGGACTCTAAGCATAAGCCGGCTGGTAGATACTCTAAAACGGCTCACTCATCCCCTGTCCCACAGGAGGACCCTGAAGTCTACTACTTGAGTTTGGGGAGAATAAAAACATACAAGCTGCAGGTTTCAGCAAAAAGTTTTCCATCATGGGGATGATTTTATGTGGGCCGAGAATGACAGCTCAGGTCTGAAACTTTAAAAGAAACCCCAAGAAAGCCTCAAATTCGTGCTGGAATAATGCAAGTCAATAGAAACAGATTCACAGTCGTCTTTCAGGCTTGTGTCAAACCACCTGCCACCATCTCTGAGAGAGGGTTGCAGATGGCCAGAGTTACTGATGGACAGGCACCGGGGGGCGGGGGGGGGCGTGATTTGGGGCCTGAAAGAAACTTTGACAGTTAGATGCAATGAGAAGAGTTTCCTGCTACAAGAACAGACTAGAGCCCTAAACAGAACTGTGGATTTCCTCTAGTCTTGGAAGAGGAGGAGGGTTACGACCACTTTTGCCACCCACCACAGGGCAAACCTACGTGGAAACACTCTATTAAGTCCTTGTGTTTCTGTCCCCGTCCATGGAACTGAATCTTTATTTCTGGACTGCTTCTTTCCCAGAGAAGAAGGGGAGGGGCAAAGGAAGGGCTAATAAAGTCTTGATTCAGTTACATGGATGAGAACAGAAACACAAGGACTTAACAGGATGCTTCTGTTGCATTTTGCCCTGCAGGTGACTACAGAAATGGTCATAATCCTTTGTTCCTCCTTTGAAGCCAAGTCCCTAGGTAACGGGACTTTGCAGCTCAACTTTATCAAGGAGAATTCAAGGGGAGAAAGTCTGGCTTTCCCTCCCCCCCGGAATTTAATCTGGTTTCCTGACTTGTTTTGGCCAAACTAGCAGAAATGACAGGCGGGCGTTCCATGCCTAAACTTTGAAGAAGCCTCGTGCACGTCCCCCTCGGGGCTCTCTCAGAGCCCTGCTGCTGCAATATGAAGGAATCCACACTAGTCTGCTGATGATAACAGGGTGGAGAGAATCCCCAGTCTTCCCAGTGGACCCCTCTGGGGCCATAGACCAGCCAGCCCTTAGCTGCTTTCCCCCTCCCCACCAGCTGGCTGCAGACAATGAGCAAATGTAGCCAAGATCAGCCAAGTCCGAACCAGACCAGTAAACTGCACAGCTGACCCACAGATTGCTAACTTGCTGTTGTTTGAAAAATTAAGTTACTGAGATAATATTCTCATACAGGAAGAACTAAGATACATGCCCCAAGCCATTAAACCACACATTCCAATCTCCCCTGCAGTTCCTTTACCTTTCTCAGAGTTTAAGTGGCATATAAGGAGCGGGTAACACCACAGCTTAGCTTTCCTGTGTCCTGGGCTCGGTAAAAGTCTATAATGTACCCACTTATGGCTCCTCTGGCTTTAAACCTAGGTCAGGGTGCAGTTATAATTTTACTTCTAGTTGTACAGTTCCCTTTAATTTTTCCTTCAAATCTCTTCCAACTGAGTTTGAAAAATTTCAAGACAATCTTGTTTGTGTGTGTTACATGGTTTACAATTTTTGTGTATCCTGGGACAAGGGGAAAGGGAAAATGGGGGTGTATTGGTGAAGTACAGACCAACACTTATATGAAATCCCAGGTTGAATAAACCAAAGACTATGCAGTATCTTGCAATATTTATTTATTTTCTTTGCTTTAAATAGAAAAGGAGCATCATCTACTTTTGTATTATGGCCCAGAACTTCTTTCAGCCTTTCCTCCAATCCACATGTTAATAATTTGCTCATCTATCTCTTGTTTTAACTCAAAAAAATCTTTATTCTCCAGCAGATGCACACACATCCACCATCCCTGGTCCTCAGGGCCACACTCATCTGCATTCACCCACTCATCTATTGTTTTACTCATTCTATAAATACGGAGCACGCTGGAGGAAGGCCGAATTGTAGCAGACACAGGCGTTTGCATAGATACTCTTCCAAAAAAAGGGGGAAAGAGTTTTCAACCCAGCAGACCTAATTGCAGTACCACAGAATGATTCATAGGGAGAACCTGGGAGTAGGGCATCTGCACATTTTCCTGGCATCTAGGCAACCACAGAAATCAGGTAAGTCGAGCTAGCCAATTGGGTTTTCTCCAGAGCTTTGTACACATGTCTGGGAATAGAATATAGAAGAATAAGCAGAAGCTGGATTCCATGACAGACTCGAGTTGCTAGCATAACAAGTGCCCTGGTAATCGACATGTAACTCTGGGCCACCTGTGAATGGAAGACGACAGATGTCAGATGTCAGATGTGGCGTCTAATTGGAGGCCTCTTCAGTGTTTTGTTCTGTTTTCTATCAAACCTTCCTCAGCCTTAGCGTGTAAGGTGACCAGTGGGTGAACTGCGTTTGTCACTAGAAATGAGCCAAACGAGCTTCCACAGACCAATTCTGTAAACTTGGAGTCAATATTCCACTAGAGCCTTCAGAAGAGACATGACAGCTGTGGGGCCTCGAACACTCACTGCCTTTGAAAGGTCACAGCTGGGTGCTGGGCTGGAGGGAGGTGGCACAGGACGTGTGGGCCCAACATAAGCCAGGAGGGCATGTTCTGCCTTAGCTCCTTCTCAAAATAAGGGGCTCCAGAAGGGAACCTGCCAAGAAAAGTGGATACATTGAGTGAAAGGCACATTTGGTTCTCAGCTGAGGTGAGAGAGATGTGACTAGGAATCACATCACGGTTGGAAACGGGATCACTGGGCTTCCTGTTTCTATTACGGATGGTAAACAAATGCTTTGTCATGAGACCGATGTCTTCGCCACCTTGTCGTCTTGTATTCCTCTGGTTAAAAAATTGCGTAAAAAATTATTACAGAAAAAATATACGTAACATGACATAGAGCAGCTGTGACCTGATTAGTCTCCAGCATGTCACTGACAGGGCTGCGACATGATCCAGGAATACCACAGACTGAGAGGGCGGGAGGTGCTCACTGACTGGAAAGAGAGGCTTCGAGAGAGAACGGAAATGATTCTGACAAGCTAGGTGCAAACTGGAGACAAGAGGACAGCAGCAGTCCCAAAGGAGGTATCAACAATGAGAAAGAATGATGCTTTTCACCCCCTTTCCCCTTTTCCTCTATTATGACTCAGAAGTGTGAGTGGCAGATTTCAAAATGACCCAGGAAGCCAAGCTTCGAGCTGAAGACCTGCCACCGAAGACGGAGTAGCTTGGAGAGGCTGCCCGGAATGGAGGCCTCCGGGCGAAAGAAAGTAGGAGAAGGGCCGCTCCAGGCAGCAGGCGGCAGAGGCCAGCCAGGAGCCAGGCCGGACCCTTCTGGCATCTTGAGCCGCACCAGTCGCCCACAGGCTGTGTGTGGGGAAGGTGTCCTCTGTGCATTTAATGCTTGTTACTCCCTATCGATGAGATGCTTTCCTGGGGAGCTTGTAGTAAGAGTGCCAGGAAATGGATTAAGCAGAACATGTCTGCTGCATATTTCAAATATTCCGAGGACTGCTGGAAAGGGGTGGCGAGCGGACACATGCCAGAAAGGCTATCCGGCACAAAACGAATGGCCTGCTGGACTCGTGAATTCAGGCTTGTGTAACAGTAACAAGAGCTAAAAAGGCTTTGTTTCCAGGGCCTTACATGTATGATCTCATGTAATCCTTATAGCAGCTCTAGGAAGTGGGTACTGTTTTTATCTCCATTTCACAAACGAGGACATGGAGGCACAGAAAAGTTAAAGAGATAGCTTGTTATGCCACACGTATGGGAAGGGTCTGTGACAGGTTAGGATCCAGACGCATGACTCTGGAGACCACAGCCACACCTCTAACCATGATGTACGTGGCCTCTGCTGCATTTCCCTGTCCCTATATGTACAGATACTTTTTTTCTTCTCTGTTCTACTTCTGTCTGAAACCACATATATTTTTACAGATTGTATTATCAACAACTTGGTCCTGATTTGATCTGAATTATTTATACATAATTTCCCCTTTGAGCAGGGAGTCCCAGTTACATCTCTCCACTTCTATTTTCACAAACATAAAGACACCTGGCGCTGGCCCCTTCTTACCTCTTTTCCACACGTTTAGTCTTGAAACGTGGCTGCTTTTCCTCTACAAATGATGTGTTTAGTGCTCTATGTAATCTCTGGCAGAAAGAACAGATTCACAGGCAGAGATCATTAGAAACACACAGTCTGGGGACAAAGTACCACCTGAATTTAATTATCTCATTGTTACAAATCTTGACCTCCTTAAACAAATTTCCAGGGATGCCCGAAAACAGATCAGCCTGCAGCCCTAAATCTCAAGAGAACCAAATTTTAATCTAAGTTATTATTCTATCTAGGGGGGATAAAGTCATTTGAAGGAAGCTTTAGAGATGCTCTGGGTCATAGAAAGGTATGTGATACGAAGGAGTTGTCACAACTAGTGTGTGGCAAAGGGCCTTGTAGAATTGCTACAGTGAGTCAAAAACTTAAGTTAACTTCCTAGCAGCCAAAACAGAGAAGGGAAGAGCCCGGAGAATCCCGCGAGGCACGGCAGCACCCGATGGAGGTCGCCCGTCTGCCCAGTTCCCCTGAGGAGGCCAAATCCTTCCAGGATGAAGCAGGAAGAACAGGGTTCAAAGCGACCAAACCAAGGACTGTGACCTAGCTAGAAAAAAAGGGTCGCTGTCACAGATGAGCGGGGCGGCGGCGGGTGGGGCAGCCTCGGGGGCCAGGCGCGCGGCGACCCGGGGGGCAGCTGCCACTGCTGCCACAGCCCCTCCGCTGCTTCTGTTTCGGCTCTCGGTGCTCACCGCCGTCAGGGAGAGCGGAGCGAGGGCGCGTGGCGGGCGGCGGACGGTCTCCGTGGTCCCTGGGCGTGAGCGCGCCCGTGTCTGGGGACAGGATGACCATCCCGGGCGGCTCGGCCTGCACACCGGCCGACTTCTCACCCCGGGGCCAGTGAAAATGGGGACAGAACCGGGGCCGCTGGGTTCATCTAAAGGGAAATAGGGACTTCAAGCTCACTGAATGAGTTTCCGTTTCGGCGAGGAGAGGCTGTAGGAAATAAATCTCACACCATCTCCTCAGGTTGTCACTACTAAGTGAAACCAGGATAAAACAACTCCACGCTTCCGTGGGGGCAATAGTGGAGGGTTATGAGAAAGGAAGGGAGTTGCGGGACAGGCCAATTTAAGGGGAAAGTCTTAAAGGGATGGAGGGGGCTCCGTCTTCTACACGGAGTTGTCTACACCACCCTGGTTCTCTTGGGGACCTGCCACCCATCTGACGTGGGACGCTGGACTCTGGCACCAGGGGAATCCTGACGGTCACTCCCGGGGCGGCACTCACCTGGCTGGTGTGGAGCCAGTACTGCAGCCGAGATTTGTTCTTGATCCGCGGTAACAACAGCCTGTACACGACGTGCTCCCCGATGGTCGTCAGGATGGACAGACCAAACCCGACGCACAGCAGCACGAAGAGTCCAGAGAAGTGTTTGATGCCCATTTGCAGAGTCTGTGGCAGAACAGGAAAGGAAAGGCCGTGAATGCGAGGCTCCACCCGGCCCCACACTTGTTTTTAGATGCAGATACTTTTTTTCCTGGAGCCCAGTAGAGCTGGAGACTACCCGTCCCCGCCGTGCTCGGCAGGCTTCACTACACTGCGTTGTCAGAGGGGCCCAGCCAGGATGGAGGGCCGCTGCACGGCATGCTTCCTGGGGACCCATGCGCATACAGTCCCACGGCAGGAGGGGTCCCGGGGTCTGGACCACCCTGCAGGCTCTAGAGAGAGACTGAGAGACAGAGGAGAAAGACCAAGGACTGAAACAATTCAACATACTGAAGCACTGGGTAGTTATCAAGGGAAGAACCTCTCTCAGGGGCACAGAATGAGTAGGTTTAAGGGGAAGGGATGATGAGTTCAATAATGTTTACATTTAGATCTGGCAGGAACACGGAGATCACCTACTGCAATGTTCTCATTTTACAGAGGAGGAACCTGGGACCAGGGAAGTGAAGTAAATTCAGGCAGGTCACAAAATTAGACAGCCACAGAGGAGGAAAAAAAAGAGACCTAATAGTTATTGATTGGTTACCTTTTTGCACTGAGATAGGTATTAAAACCACAATTTACAGTTGAAGAAACCGAAACCCTTGCAGCTTTTCAGGGACCAAGCTGGTCTATAAGTCCATGTTTGTTTAGCTGTGAAGCCCGGGCTCTTTCTGCTACACAACAGAACAGCAGCTGGGGCACCTGGGTGGCTCGGTCAGCTGATTTCGGCTCAGGTCATGATCTCAGGGTTGTGAGATCGAGCTCCACATCAGGCTCTGTGCTGGGCGTGCAATCTGGTTGGGATTCCCTCTCTCCCTCTGCCTCTGCCCCTTCTGACCCCTCTTCGCCCCCCAAAAAGCCAGCAGCAGTCACAGCAATGATAGTTACAACAGCTGTAT
Organism: Ailuropoda melanoleuca; assembly: GCF_002007445.2. Classification (NCBI taxonomy): domain Eukaryota; kingdom Metazoa; phylum Chordata; class Mammalia; order Carnivora; family Ursidae; genus Ailuropoda; species Ailuropoda melanoleuca. Next base: position 31,289,992 of record NC_048224.1, read on the forward strand.
GTGGCAGGTACTTTGCTAAGTGATTGACATACGGGATCTAAGAGAATCCTCACGAGTTCTCTATGAAATGGGTATTATTCAGTCACGGACATCAATGAGTCAATCGTGCAGAAAGACAGACTTTGGACACACTGAGTGGCTACTTCAAGCACGCTTCGAGGTACCACGGGATGAAGATAGGAGGGTTATGTCCCTGCCTTTAATCAGCTTGAGTCTAGGGAGGAAGCAAACATTCATACGCCATGATACAGACACTGATCTGTGCCTTCTCAGTTTTGTGGAGAAGTTGGCTCATAAGGAGGTAGGATGTGGAGGTTTGGGTGGGAAAGTAAGCACTGTGAAGGTCGTAGAAACAGAGGGAAAGGAGTGATGTCTGGCACAGTGATGTGGGGGGTTGTGAAGCAGACCATGGTGGCTGAGGGGTAGGTCTGGTGCAGGAGGCACACACCGTGAGGGAGAAACAGGGCCACACTGAGCAAGCCCTTGGATACCGGTGCTAAGGAGCCTGAAGTCACCCCTCTGCTGGGGGCTTTTGGTCACCATCAAAAATTATTTAACATTTAGTATGTGGAAGGCACAGCTCTGAGCACTTTATCACTGTAGCAACTTGCTTACTGTTCATAACAACCTATAAGGTAGGTACTGTCATCACCTCCATTTTATAGGTGAGGAAACTTAGGAACAAAATAGTTTAGCAACTTGTCCAAGGTCACACAACTTGCCAAGGTTGGAGCTGCGGTTCAAACCCAGGCAGTCTGGCTCCAGAGCCCATACTCTTACTCACCCTCACTTGACCGATGTCAGTGTCCCCCCACTCTCTTGAAGGGGTCTTACTTTCTGTCATTGTCCCCACCTGAATCTTGAAGAAACAGCTAGCCAGACATGGCTCAGGCACGGGTCCACCTCCTGGGTATGCCAGGAAGTCCATCTGGGGGCAGCGTTCAGAGGCAGAACTTGGGGATTTCAGAATCCTGTGGAGTCTGGGCCATGAAATCTTTTTTCCTCCATGACGGTACCTCCAGCAGTGATGGCTGCTAGGATCCCTGGAGAACTAATGACCGGAGGTGAGCAGGGACATAGAGCACGGCCAGGTCTAGGCAGCAAGCACAAGGCAGGACGACTAGGCAGACCACCTGAGTACGAGGCAGAAGCCCAGCCCTAGAGTAAGGAGGAATGCTGGTCTAGGAAAGGCAAGAGGTGTATCGGGCCCCGAAAGCTACGCAAGTACTGGGCTTCTCCTGGGACAAGTGGTGACCAACTGTGTAATGCTGACCTCCATAAAGCAGATTACAAACATGGCCGAAAATAGCCCTTGGGCTGCACCTGTCGTAATGTGTACAGGATGCAGCTATTACATAAGGGTTCAATGAGTTATTACTGCTGTGGATAAAGAACAAAACGGGGGAATTCATTTTTGACTTTAACATCATTTAACGTCCAGCAAAACACTAAACAGACTGGCACTGCTTTCTTCTAAGGTGCTGCCAAGATGAGAGAGAAAAATGTAACTTATAGTGAAACATCTCGCCTTTGAACACATGGTTTTCCCCTCTGTTTTTTGGGGCATGACAATAACTACTCTTATTTTCCTCTTCTTACCTCAATAGCAAATAGGCTGTATTCAGTTTATTTTACACATTTTTTCCTTTAAAGATTTTATTTATTTGACAGAGAGAGAGAGAGGGAAGCATGAGCGGGGGAGCGGCAGGGGGAGAGGGAGGGAAAGAGAGAATCTGGAGCAGACTCAGTGCTGAGCCTGATGTGGGGCTCGATCTCACAACTCTGAAATCATGACCTGAGCCGAAACCAAGGGTCGGACGCTTAACTGACTGAGCCACCCAGGCGCCCCCTCATTTTTTTCTTTAAATTTCTGTTGTTTACAGCCACATACTAATAGACTAATAGATATAGTTACTGTTTCTTTTAAGTTGGGCATCTAATATGTGTGCCAGGCATTGTTATGCATATTATGATCTTATAATAACCGTTTAAGTATTATTATCCCCATTTCACATTCAAGGAAACTGAGTCTCATAGAGATTAACCACGTTCCCCAAGATCTTAAAAGCTAAGGAATGGGGGAGTCAGGCTGTGGATCCAGGACTGTCTGATGCTAAAGCCCGCACTGCCTTTCAAGTGAATACCATTTATAGGTACTCCTTGCCACCTGGACCCCGGGATCATGACCTGAAGCCGAAGGCAGACGCTTAACTGGCTGAGTCACCCAGGTGCCCCCTGTGTCCAAGAGTGTTTTAGTGATATTTAAAGAAACTCGTTGGGGTTTTTAGATGAGGTGGGAATGCTCTGGTGTTTTCTTTGCCACCATTTAAAACAATGGAAAGGACTTCCACCATCTGGAAATTCACTAGCCAGTGTATTTCCAGGAATGGACTAGATTCAGATAAAGGGAGATGCCTGTTTTGGCAAATGTTCTGAGTGGTCTCTGCCCAGATCATGAGTGCTCCCAGTGACACACAGAGGCCAAGATCACCAATTTTGTGCTGCCTAAACCGTGCTTTGCATCTTGCTCTGATGTGGACATTTGAAACATCTGACAGCTGGTGAGATAACTAATTCTGAAAGCTCTGGCAAGAAATGCATTAAAGTATTTCATGCATCATGCCTTAGATGTCACTGAGTCTGAAGAGCTAAGCCTCCCTAGCCCCCGTCTCACATCTTTCAACACACACCAACTACACACTTCCTCTGGTCCTCTAAGGCGTTGGCTACAGTTGTTTTCCATTCCTCTGGCCCCATTCTCTTTTGGACTCATTCCAATCAGGTTTTTTGTCCCAACCTGTAACCTAGACAACTCCTGTCAAAGCCATCAATGACCTCCCTATTACCAAATCCAACAGTTGGTCTTCACCTTATTCACATACCAGGTTGGACGCTATTGGCTACCTTCACTTTCTTATCCAGACTCATGGCTTTAAATCCTACCTATCTACCAATGACTTCTAAATTTATGTCTTCCCCACCTCCCCATTCAGTCTCTCTACCTGGGTATCTAACAGACATCCCAAACTTAACACACTGAAATAAACTAATTTTCCCCGCTGAAAACTGCTCCTCACACAGTCTTTCTCATCAGAAAATCTCTGTCCTTGCTATTGCTCAGGACAAAACCTTCAAGTCATCTTTGACTGCACTCTTTCTTTAGCATTCCATACAGAGTGTGTCTGCAAATATGGCAGACCTCACCTTCAAAGCATACCCAGAATCTGATGCCTTCCCCCCACCTCTACCAACCACTCTGGTCTATGCCACCATCATCGTTCACCTAGACTACTGAAAGTCTTCTCTCTGGTTCCCTGACCCCCTCAGTCTGTCTTCAGCTCTGCATCCACTTGGCTCCTTCAACATCTTGTAGCATTCGATACCCAGCGATGGTTTTCCATCTCATCTAGAGTGAATGTCGGACTCCTTGCAACATCCTGCAAGACCTTTGATGATTTAGTCCAGCACTTCCTAACCGCGTATCTTTCTCTCATTTGTTCACTCTGCTCAGCCACTTGGGCTATCCCTCACTTCTTTAAGTCTATGGAACAGTTGAAGGTCTTCATTTTCTGTTCTCTCTGCCTGTAACTCTTCTGCCAGCAATCAATACTGTTCCTTCCCCTCATTTTCTGCCAAGTCTCTACTCAAACATCATTTATCAGTAAAGTCTACCTTAAGCATGTGGTTAAAAAGGCAAAACCTGCCCTCCTCCCCTAACTTTCCTGGACACAACCTAGCCCTGTTACTCTGTTTTATTTTTCTCCTGACATAATGTATATGAATTTATTGCCTGTTTCCTTTCTCATGTAGAATGTAAGCCCATTTTGTTCAGAGTGGACCCTGCTTGCCTAGAACAGTTCTGAGCATTTACTAGGTGTTCAATTAATATTTTTGAATGGATGGATGAAAGCATATGAAAGCTAGAATCTTTTTTGTATAATGTAAATGTATGCAAATTCCCCCCTCCCCCAAACACTTCTGTATATCTCAGGAGAGTTTTAGAATAATTCTGTGAGGGAGAAAGAGAGAGATGGATATTCTCAACTGATAGATGAGAAAACAGAGAGAGCTCAGAAAACTTGCCATCCTGACTTCATCATGCCAGTGTTCATCACTCTGGGGGACATATATTTATAATTAATAAAATAAAAATGTTAGAGATTGAAGGCAGATTCACCTGGCTTGTGTTGGGCATGTAGCGTGTTGATTTTATTAGCTTAGGACCTTTTCCTTGGGGAACTGCATTCTCCCACTTCGTATAGTTTTGATGAGTCTACCAATTACAGACTCCCGGTTCTTTGGTCCCCTGAGGCCAAGCATGTGACCCAAGGCAAGGCAATTTGCATTTGAGGCAGAGACACTGTCACTGAAAGTGGTTGAGGCGGAGTCATTTCCAATGCCAGTGTCTCAAAGACATAGTCCCCTATTCCCTGCCACTACCATCCCTGGAGTTCTGTGGACCCTGAGGCATCATCAGTTATTCTCCTCCCTACTTCAAAACATCACACTCCCCACTATTCTTTTGAAAATCCCCCTTTTTCTTGCTTCAACTAATCTGTTGCTTGCAACCAAAGAACCTGACCTGTTACTTAAAGGACTAAACTCCTATAGCTCCAAGGTGTAAATAGAACCTGCCTTGAGATAGGCGTTGTTTCTCACACAGGACACTGAAGTGAACGTGTGAGTCTGTTCTAGGAAGATTTCTTTGACATGGTGAGGCTCTGCCTTTCTTTGCACGCCTCCAAAAGCTTGGTGTATAGTAGGTGCTCAATAAATGCTTATTAAATAAAGTATATATCTGACAAGAAACTTAGTTACGATTAATCTCAAGATTTCCAGTACCTATTGAAGTAGGTTTCCCCCAGAGCAAAGTAACTACAAGAACCAGAGGAAATCACTTTATGTGTTAGTGATCTGGTGCATTAAACTTTGCATTATCTCCCGTCTGAGTCTGTAAAGCCCAATCCTGGTGTTCAAACTAATTTTCTTTCTCTTTAGTAAGAACAGGAGTAGGGGAGGAATAATGATTTTACTGAGAGGTAAAGAAAAGAAAGGCAATGGAGCTCCTGAAATACGGATGACTCCTAGAGACTTAGAAACAGGATGTGTAGGAAGCAGATGCTGTTTCTAATTTAGACGACCTGATTTATACACTTTTCCCCCACCCACTATTTTGACCAGAGCAGCAGCAGCTAAACAAATCTGGCAGATTCATTGTTGTGTCTATACCTATGACCCTTTGTGGGGGAGGGACAGAAGACAGAGACCTGAGTGAGGTGTGGGCTCGGACGCACCAAGGACAGCTCCCAGGGCTGCCTGGCTGCAGAGTAGGGTAAGGGTATAAGGTATAATCACTTGGGGTTTCTAAAACAATCTACAATGATCATGAAGAGGGAGAAAGAACATGTTCACTCAGAGGATCTGTAATTTTCTCATCAATGAAGGCAGACTGAAAGATCACGTTTAACAAAAGAAACAAAAGAGGAGATGATTTGCAAAATCCAGCCCGGACAATGCATAAGTGAAGCTAACAGTGCTCACACATTTGGATGGGCAAAATAATCTAGATGGACAGCATACGGTGTCTGTGGGAACATCCCATCACTTCCCAGGCCCTGGGGGCTGGGGTACCTCTGTCTTCTTTAATCGGGAATCTGCTTAACGGCTCCATCAACATATCCTGCCCATGCTACTGAGGAAATGCTCCCTCTCTGTTCCTTGCGTTTCCCAAATTCCCGCTCCTTCTAGGCTTTGGCAACCACTTTTTAGCCTTGGACCTGGTGCTCAATTTGCTACATTAGTTCCATTGTGTGGTCTTCTGGAAATCTTAATTTATTATTAAGACAACTCAGAAAAATATTTCTAAAACTTAGATGTGATTAACCATAATTCTTTTCCTATATACTTTATTTTTTAAAAATATTTTATTTTTAAGTATCTACACCCAACGTGGGGCTCAAACTCACAACCCCAAGATCAAGAGTCACAGGCTTTAACCGACTGAGCCAACCAGGTGTCCCTACAAAATACTTTCAGCTCTTCCAATTTCTCTCCTGAACTGCATAGGAACCATATGCATATGTATTTTCCAGAGTTATGTAAACATAACGTATAACAACTATGCTTTTAAAAAACACTACTTTCTAAAAATGTGTGCATTTACAGTAACTATTTATTAATCTTGGTGGCTTTATATTATCACCTGTTATTTACCATAATTAACCAAACTAATCTCAAACTGTCAGGTGTTTTATTTTCTTTAATATTATTATATATATCTATATTTATAATAAATATTGCTGCAACAAAAAAAACCTTTGTGCATAACATTTAAAAAATCGGTTTTGATTGCCTGAGATATAATATGTAGAGGGTGGGATTAACAGGTCAGATGATGTAACTGTTTTGATGCCTCGCGATGTGTGAGGCAGCCTTCACAGAGCATTGCCTGTTCCTGCTGCTGCCCCAGTGCACAGAGTGCTCACATGCTCGCCAAGCCTGTTTTATATGTAATCACTTTTTCCTGTTTTAAACATTCTGATTTGTATTTACTTAGTGAGGCTATTTTTTGATGTTTGATTTTCCCATCTCCTTTTGTATGAATCGTATAGTTACATCCTTTGCCAATTATGCATTTCAGACGAGGTGAGACTTTTTATAGAAAAAAAGCTATTGGGGCGCCTGGGTGGCACAGTGGTTAAGCTTCTGCCTTCGGCTCAGGGCGTGATCCCGGCGTTATGGGATCGAGTCCCACATCAGGCTCCTCCGCTATGAGCCTGCTTCTTCCTCTCCTACTCCCCCTGCTTGTGTTCCCTCTCTCACTGGCTGTGTCTATCTCTGTCAAATAAATAAATAAAATCTTTAAAAAAAAAAAAAGAAAAAAAGCTATTAACCTCTTTCTTACATGTTATTTATGTTTCTCTAATTTTAAGTTATACCGTTAGCTTTTGTTAGATTTTATTATATGGAAGTTTGAAATTTTATATGGCTATATTTGACTATTGTAAACCCATCTATTGTTTCAGCTGTTAGAAAATACTGGTTGTTGGGATAAATGTTTTATGACCAGTTGCTTTATTTTTGAAAAATAATGAACACTTTAGTCCATCTTGAGCTTCTGTACTAAAGAGTGGAGCACGTCATTTTCCCTTCATTGAGACTTTCCATTTTAGCCACGTGCTTTGGAGGTAACTTAGCCAATAAAAGGTCACTCTCATCTTGGGGTGACATGCACTCCTTTATGCTCACTTTGATTTAAGATCTTCAGATTTTAAAAATATTGGCAAATTAAAAAACTGTGGGGACAAACACCAAGTAAAACTAACAACAACAAAGTGTACTCGTGGGTCAGATTAAGCCTATGAGCTGTCAGACTGTATCCTTTGATGTACACAGCTGTCCTCCTGCTAGTGTCCCTTCAGTGTTGTGGTTTTTCACTGGGAATCAGCTAATGCCTTTAAAGCTGACACATGATTTGCTGCTATTCGCACAGCCACCAGCCCTGGGGATGGCTACAGTAGCCAGTATGAAAGGAGATGGGTCCAGTTCCGATTCTCAGGCTAGTGGCCTGACTCTTACGGTGCCACCTTGTCTTTAAAAACATCCAAGCCTCTCCCTTTTCAAGGCAAGCAAAATAGATAAAACAGAGTAGCCAGATCAACGACATCCTACATGCTAACAAAAAGAATCAATAGCATAAGGGAAGAACAGAGTTTATAACTAAGCAAAAAAATTTCCTGAGAGATTTTTCCCAGAGAATGCCTCTAAAGCATGAGTGAGGATAAACCAACAGTGCTAAAGCCATATTTTCTCCTTTGTTTAAAAAAAAAAAAAAGAAGTGTCTGGTGGTTTGGGATCGCAACATATGGTAGAGAGCAGATACAATCCATTAACACAGGATTCATAACAACATATTGTTACTGATCTCTACAGCTTGGAAGTGTATTGGTTGCTGTTACCAGTTTAATCTAAATACTGTCACTGATTTTTCAAAATGAGATGAAGGTGGAAGATGACTTAAGATTGCCTTGCTTAACTTTTTTTTTTTTTTGCAATATGTAGAACCAAAGAGGTGGGGGCTGCTTGCTCCTTGGCACATAATTCACCCCTTTAGTGAAAACTGAGGTTTGATTTGATTATATTAACAAGACTATCAGAAATATTTGAAGCAGGTAAATATAGGAACCATAAAAATAAGAGGTAATTCAGTGAGTTCAGCGTTTGGGGTCAGAAAGCCTGGTTCAGGGGTGCCTGGGTGGCTCAGTCGGTTAAGCGTCTGACTCTTGGTTTCAGTTCCAGTCATGATCTCATGGGTGGTGGGATCAAGTCCCACGGGCTCTGCACTTGGGCTGGGAGAGAGGGGAGACCTGCTTGAAGATTCTCTCCGTCTGCCCCTCCCCACACTGGTGCACAGGTGTGCACACTCTCTCTCAAAAGAATGAATAAATCTTGGGGCGCCTGGGTGGCACAGCGGTTAAGCATCTGCCTTCGGCTCAGGGCGTGACCGGCGTTATGGGATCGAGTCCCACATCAGGCTCCTCCGCTATGAGCCTGTTTCTTCCTCTCCCACTCCCCCTGCTTGTGTTCCCTCTCTCGCTGGCTGTCTCTATCTCTGTCAAATAAATAAATAAAATCTTTTAAAAAAATGAATAAATCTTAAAAAAAAAAAAAAGCAGCAGCAGCCTGGTTCAAGTTCTTGGTTTGCCACTTACCAGCGGGGAGATCTTGGAGAAGATTCTAGATCTCTCTATAGCATCATGTATTAAACTGAATGATGGCACCTACTTCACAGTGTTATTACGATTAAATGATATAACAACCTCAACAGTATCTGGAACAGTGGTTCATTATCACCCACGGAGTTGTACAGAACTACATTTGTTGGCAACTGGCAACTAACAGAAAAATCATAGCATTCTAACTTGGAAGTAAATATGATCTTTCTTCCCAAATATCCATACAGTCAGATCTTTCCAGCTGCTGAAACTGGAAACAGGCTCTCAGTTCAAGGTCATTGCCATAAAGCTCTGGGTAACTACGTTAAGTAGATTGATCGAGCAATTAGCTTGTTAATTCCAGCCATTCCAGAAGCTGAAATATTTTTCCTCCTCTTGTTAAATTTAAACACGTAATCCAACATGTTTCAAACCCTTGGTCGTAATTTTAAACTTTCCATATTTTAATGTGTACATTGCAGGGTATATAAAAAATGTCTCTGAGAGGCCTTCTCGGCTAGCTTTCCTCACGCATAGTTTCCTCCACAAACTCAAACAGGTTGGGCTAGAACGAGAGTCTTTCTTTCGAACTTTCTCTAGTCAAGATGTCTATTGTTCCCTTGGCAAATGAGGGGGTGGGGAGGACTGTGACATTGTTTCTTTTCTGGATTAGGATTACACAAACAACCAGTTAATTTTAGAGTGGTGTAGTTAAGTACTAAGAAAGGGTTCGAAAAGAAGAAATAAGCATCCTGTTTCCCTTGTGTATCTTGATCTAATGAAAGTGGAATAAGGGGGGAGGGAAGGGAATTAGAATGAACCCACCGTGCTTTAGGCACTCATCTTATTTTTTAGTAGGCTCTACACCCAACATGGGGCTCAAACTCACAACCCGGAGATCAAGAGTTGTATGCTCTACCAACCAAGCCAGCCAGGGACCACTTACATGTTTTATGTTTTTGAATCCTCAAAATAACCATGCAATGGATCCTCGTTTTAATTAGGAGACCTGATACTGAGAGGTTAAGTAACTTGCTCATGCTCAGCTAATACATGTCTGTCATAAGAACCCAGTTGTAAATGAGTCCAAACCCAGGTGTGTCTGAATCTTTCAACGATGTTATCCTGCAATGGGGCTATAACTCATATCACTAAAGGGTTGAGACCATTTATTATTAATAAAACTTTTTAGGACTGCACAGGAATCAAAGGGACAGAGATTCCTATTTTTTGTGGTTCCTAAATAATCTACTAAAGAAAAAGTATGGCAGGAAGCCTTGGTAGATGGGTGCCCTGACAGTAATTAAATTTGTGGATATTTTTCCTAGTTTTGTTTTTTCAAGACTAGCAACTGGCTTCTTCAAAATAGAAGGATAATACTATCTTTCAAACAGATCTTCCTCATCCTGAGAAAAATCACCTGAGTTTTGTCCTATGTAGGGAGAGTAGGTTTCATTGTCCTGGCGTTTGGAGAGCCTTCAGCCCTTCCGTGGGGAGGTATACTGGTTCTCCAAATAAAACAACATGAAACGTTTTTGCTCCTTTCCATGATGTACTAGTTCTACCATGGCCAATTTTTCTTTTTCTTTTTTTTTTTTTTAATAAAGATTTTATTTGTCAGAGAGAGAGCGAGAGAGCCAGTGCAAGCACAAGCTGGGGGAGGGGCAGGCAGAGGGAGAAGCAGGCTCCCCGCTGAGCAGAGAGCCTGACATCCTCAATCCCAGGACCCTGGGATCTCGACCCCAGCTGAAGGCAGATGCTTAACCAACTGAGCCATCCAGGTGTCCCTTCCACGGCCAATTTCAATCTCTCAACATGACATCACTAAACACGGAGCTGGAAAGAGGTGCACACACACTGCCCTTGTCCAGTGTGAACAGGCTCCAGTTCACACCTCGGCTGCAGGTGTATTTGTGTGTGAGGAATTCTGGGCTGAGTGTTCCATTAGAGAAAAGGCTTCCTGGGGGTGAAAGAGCTCTTAGCTTCCCTGCCAGGCCCCAGGTCTCATGTTTAAAACTGAGCTTAGCTAGTACAGAAACAGTCCCCCCCCAGCTGCAGAGACGTGTTTGCCCATCTCTACATCTTTTGCATGTGTCTGGCTCTGTCCTGTGGGAAGAACAGCTCTGAATCTGTCCCTTTCCCTCTAACTGGGGGTGATGGTGGGGCTGAGTCTTGGAGGCAAGAGGTTTCTGGGAAGGTCCCTGCCCTGTTTGGCTTTCTGGGAAGGTCCCTGCCCTGTTTGGCTGGAAGCAATCTTAACTGAATTTCATATTGGGATGGGTAGCCCACCCTGAAAAACTGCTGCTGAGGCTGAGAGTTAGGCCGGGCACTTAGTCTAGGCTTAGCATTTCTTGTAAGAGCCCTGAGCCTAGTTCCTGGTCAGGAGCTAGAACGATGGGACAGGAGGAACCCTCCAGATGGGCTCAGGGATTTCTGGATGCAAGATGGGGAGAAGGCTGCAGCCTAGGAAAGGGAAAGACGGGTTTTCACTGCCCAGAGAGAGCTAATTAAAAGGTGCTCAGCCAAGAGAAATAGATCTGTTCCTGTTGCCACAACAGAAAGTTAACAATCTGTCAAGAGAACCTGGATAGAAGTAAATGAAAACAGTTCACCTAACACCTGATTTAAATTGTGCAATTTCCTCCCGTCTATCATACTATGATAAGTGAAGGCAAAGATATGTATATTTTCTTATTTTTGGATTTTTAAAGAACTTCTTGACTCTTTATAGTTTGGTTTCTGAATCGAAACAAGGAAAAAGTTCAGAAAAGCCTTTCGATTTTCCTTCTCCACCTTGTTCCTTCATCTTGGTCTTCCCCAATCAGGGTATTACCCTGAATCACTGAGAGAAAAAGAACTAACAAACACCGAATTGGTCATGAGGTTCGTGTTAGAAAAATGCAGCTTCACAAAGAGAAACACTTCCAAATAAGTCAGAGAGACAGCTGCTGGGCTGCCTTCAGCTGATCTTAAAAGAGACAGAAAGGGAGTAAGAGTTGGTGGGTGGTGCTCTTAAAAGCTCACACTACCACCACCAACTTCTTGTGGATCTCCAGGCCTCCAACCACAGCACAGAATTCCTCGAAGGATATTTTGCCGTCTCCATCCCGATCCAGGATGATGATGGTTTTGTCCACGAGCTGCTGCAGCTGCCAGTCCTTCAGGTTGTTGCCCACCATCAGCTTCAGCACCTGGAAGAGCTCCCCGTTGGAAATGTAGCCGTCTTTATCAATGTCGTAGATGCTGAAGGCAAACCTCAACTTTTGCTCCTCGTCCCCCCTGACACTGAACTGGGAGGTCCCCAGGATGAACTCCTTGAAGTCCACTTCTCCGTTGCCATCGGTGTCGAAGACGTCGACCACTCGCTGCACCAATGGGTTCTGCTGCAGCTCGGGCAGGGACATGAACTCCTCCATGCTCAGCGCGCCCGAAGAGTCCAAGTCCAGCTTCTTAAACCTCTTGCCCAGCCTTTTGATTTCATCAGAGTTGAAGTGGGAGCACATCTCCTCCGGGTAACTGGCTTCATTTCCCATTGTGGACGCGGGCACCGCTCGCAAGGGCGATGGGCACGGGCGGGTTCAAGCCAGACCAACGGTTGCCTGGCGGGAGAATGGGGGTGGGGGCAGGCTTGGAAGGCACACGGCACCCCTCCCCCACCTCCCACCAGGTAGGAATCAACCAACCTGCTCCCAGAGCTGGAAGCCCGGCAGGGAGGGAAGGGGGAGGAGGTAGGAGAGGGTGGAGCAGGGTGGGGGTTGGGGGGATGAATGCCCACGAGAGTGACAGGCTGACAGGTTGCTCGGCCTTCCTTCCTTCTCTCGGCCAGTTGAGGTTTTCTCCCTAGTTCCCTTGCTAATATTTTATCTTCTCACTTCCTCACTTTTCCTTAGTAAACTCCAAAGGGGCCGTATCCCCATCGCTCCGCATTTCATAAACTGGAGTTCAGCATTATCATGGGGCTCAATGACACTGTTTCAATTTTCTCTGTTATTCCCAGGCATTTTCACCGTTACTCTTTCTGTTTATCACTGCGGAGGGATCCGGATCTTGGGACATTCACTGCAGTAAGTAAATGAAAAGGGCTGACCAATCGCTCCAGAAGAAATTAGGAGCCTGATGGCACTTCCATTTCAGCAAGAGTTTTCAGGGAAAGAACTATGAGATGGTCACGCGCAAAAACAACTGCCAACAGAAATGGGAGTGACGAGTCCTGGGGCTCATGTAGGGCCTCATCTTGCAAATTACACAAGAGGATGGGCTTCTGAGCAGTGTCACACAGCCATTCAGGGAGCTCTCCAGGCATGGGTCATTGACCTTGACCTGGAAGCCCTCACCTATCTGTGAGGTTGTCTATCACTATATTTAACAAAAATCTGTGTTGAGGTTAGGCATCCTATAGACTGTGGAACCACATAGCCCTGAGTTTAAAACCCAAGCATCAGATTTCTCATCTGCAAAGCAGGAATAATATAATGGTGTCATAGTGTTACTTTAGGTTTAGGTGAGAGAACACCTCAAATAATAAAAAAGCCATCTAAAATAGCATGCCAGCGCATAGTAGGTGCTCAATACCTTTGGCACCTTATCTTCTTTCTTGTTCCTTTCTTACTCCTTTATTTGCTTTCTCCGAAGCAGGTGTTTGGCTCTGGCTATATGTGTTTTGTTTTTCTTGAATGTGACAAACTTTGTTTCAAGTTCAAATTTATATCGAACACCTACTGTGTGCCAGGCCTGTGCCAGCTGATGGGTCTTCTGTGGTAAACAAGATACAGCCCCTTGAGAACTATATACAGTTTCGCTATTGGGAAATCTACAATTTAATAAACAGTATGACTGGAAGGATGTAGTGCTATTTGGTCAGTCTTTTATATTTATCATATGTATTCAAAAGGATCAAGAAAAACATGTTTGATTTTCTTTTGTAATTCTGGCATGGTGTTTAATACAAGCACTGGTGTTCAATCATCGTTTTGCTATTTAACAACTCTGTGATCTTGGGCACAATTATTTGAGTCACTGCCATCTGTAAAACTGGAACAACAATTGCTAACTCATAGCATCATTTTCAGGATTAAATAAGATAGCACACATTAAAGAATTAGGCTCAATGCCTAGCACATAGTAGGTACCAAAATGATAGATGTTATAATTATTGCCTACTTTAGCCTTGCCTGGAAAATTTTAAGATTATTTACGTATATGTACATGCAGATATACTCAACTATTGATTTGTTTCCTTCACAAATATTTATTGAACATCTACGTTACAAGAGGCATACAGTGGTGATCTAAAGCAGGTACTTTTCCAGCTGTCTCTGTCCTCATGTTTTGCAGGGAAGATGGACATTAACCAAATTACTATGCCCAGAAATGTTAAAGGGGCACCTGTGGTGAGTGTTGCAGGTAAGATGTAACACAGGAGGAATTTGTGGTGCCAGGGGAGTTCACACAATGAGAATTTGATCTAGTCAGAAAGAACTAAACCTTAACTGGGGAAATGATGACTGAGCTGAAATATCAAGGAACAGAAGAAATGAACTGGATGTTCTGGGCAGGGATGAGTGTTCTGGGAAGAAGGAACTACATGTGCAAAGGTCCAGGGGCAGGAGGAGCATATCAAGTAGGAGAACTTGAGAAAGGCCACTGTTCCCAGAACAGGGAGGTTGCAGGAGAGCACAGTATTAGATGAAGTGAAGAAATGTCTGACCATTCCCTAGACACTGAAGAAGTCGCACTGTTTATTCAGTCACTCCTTACAGGGCATCATTTGTCCAATTGTGTTTCTTCAACATGGAGAGCACTAAGGGCATTCAGGGAAAGCTTACTGACCGCTGAGTGACCTGAGGCATTAGACAGCTGTAATTAATTATAACACAAGATGGAAAAGGAAAGATGTCATCGGAAAGATAAAAGCTAAAAGGTGTAAAAATTCAGAGAACTGAGAAGTGGTTGGGAAATTCCTAGAATTCTTTCTGGGAACAAATGGAGGAAGACTTTTTTTTTTGCAAGAAGTACACTTTGATCCCAACAAGGGGGACAGGTACCATAATCACAGAAGTGGCAAAGGGAGCAGGTGGGGATGGCAGCCCCTGGTGCAACATGGCTGAAGTACCTGAGTAAAATCCAAAGTGAAATGGAAGAAACCAGATCAATGGGAGCTTTGAAATGTTTGGCCAAGACAATTGGTTTCTATACAACACAGAAAGAGTGACTGAAAGCACACGAGAATGACTGAACAGGATTCTATTCTAGAAAGATGACTCTGGCATTGTGAAGGGTGAATTGAGCAGGGGAGACACCGGCGGCGGGGAGAGCAGCCAGCCACCGAGGACGACCACACGTGCTTGTCTGGAAAACGAGAGCGGGCGGTAGGCTGAAAGAGGCACTGGAGGAGAAAAGCCAGGTGTACCCATCTGCTTGGCTGTCATAGCGAAGTACCACACACGAGGGGCTTCAACAGAAGTTGAACTGAAGTCTGAACTCCAGATGTCAGCAGGGCCGTGTTCCCTCTGAAGCCTGTGGAGGGAGTCCTTCTTTGCTTATTCGAGGATCTGATGCTTTGGGGTCTCTGGCATCCCTTGGTTTGCAGCTGCACGAATCCAATCTCTGCCTCGTGGTCATGGTGTTCTCCCTGTGTCTGTCTCTCCAAAGTGACTGTCGTCTCATAAGGATACCAGTCATGTTGGATTAGGGACCCATCCTTGAACAGTGACCATGCCTCAGTTTAACTAAACATGTCTGCAATGACCTTGTTTCCAAACCAGGCCTTGTTCTGAGGTACCAGGGGGTTAGTTCATTAGAACCTCAATATGTCTTTTTGGGGGACACAATTCAACCTGTAACAATCAGGCCTGACGTCTTACTGGACAGAAGGGTACAGGGAGGGGGCAGAGGTGGGGCTCCACATGCCATTGCCCTGGCTTCCCTCACTGACCAGCCCTGTGCTGGGATGTTACAGGAAGCCACCTATAATGTGTGATAAGAGGGGCACCCTTTACGGATCCTGGGGCTCCCCCCCCCCCATGCTGCCTTCTCATCGAACACGTCCTGAAATTCCATCACCTCCCACAGCTGCATCGCGAGAAAGTGTCTTCAGAGGCCTTGGATATGACAGAGGGAATGTAAGGGCAATTTCGCACCTTCTTAGACTTGGTTAATGCTGTTTGAGAGGAACAAAAAGGATGGCTTTTCTGGTACTTTGTGAGACTGCACATCACAGCCACTAGATGGCAATCTTCACACGTTTCCAAGCTTTCTGTTTTTTTTCAAGCCATCTTGAGAGCCTGGAAGCAACTACTTATTAGCACAGGGAATAATTACGGAGGAGTCCTGTTTCATGTGATTCCCCTATAGACTTTGGTGTATGGAAATCTCAAAAAGTGGAAGGAAGACTGACTCTCACAACAGTCCTAATCAGTTTAGGCCCTGTTCACACCCTTTAGTTGCACAGTAAATAACCATATTCATAAATATTCATGAGTTCATTGAATGTAACCAGGGTAAAAAGCAAAAACTATTAACAGTATTCGGTCTTGAGCATAATTTATGCCCACGAACCTCTGGTATACAAAGGAACAGACCCTTATTCCACCAGCTCTGTTTACTTGGTCATTAGCAAGGGTGAAGAGGTCACTCGCTGGAATTAGTTTTCCTTGTAGCAAAATTTCAACTTCCATCATCTATTGTACGCAGAGAGCAACAAAGTAACGGCCCCACCTTTGTGATGATGTGGCACGAGAGGAAAGCAACACGGGAGAATTGTAGGGCTCCAGTCCCCCCACCCAGTAACCTGACTTTAAAAGACAAACAGATCACATTTAAAGAAAATAGTTACTGTTGTTTCTTTAAAAATCTGATTGAAGTGCATAGTAATGGTCTGTATAAACCATGTTTCCCCACTCAAACCTAGAAGCCGAGTTGGAAGAAAGGAGTCACATGATACGATAATAGCTGGTTAATCCCGCACTTGGCAAGGTAGAAAATTCCAGAATCATGTCTTTCTCAAGTCCTCCAGTAAAACAGTCTTGTAATATATATAAGTAACACATAAAAGAATCTTTATGTTGGAATTGTAAGATGCTCGTCATTAGAAGATGCTCCTGCTCTTTTGGAGATGGGTCCAAAAGGGAGGGTGCACCACCCGTAATCTCCTGCATGTGTATGTTATTTACCAGGTAGTTTTTCTTCTGGACACATAACTCTACACTCAGGGAAAGAGGAGGGAACATTTATTAAGCTAAGTATTCTTCCTAAAATAGCTCATTAAATACATTTCACTACTTATAGGAAGAGTCTATTATTATCCCCAGTTTGGGGGTAAGGGTCTGAAGTTTTAGAAGTCACATGGCTTACACGGACACACGGGGATGGAGTGGGTTGTCAAACCTCAGTATCTCTACTTTTGGAGCTGAAAATTTTTCAGTTATTTCAGACTGCCTTCCACATGGAGATTTGAGAAGATGTCCCTGCTCTTGTGGGGGTCACAGAGGAGCTGTAAAGCAGAACAGAAGGAAAGGTGCCATCTACGATGTCAGCATCCCTGACGAGGGCCCCACTAAAAGGGCATAAAGTCCTGTCCATCCAGCATAACTGGGTGCAGCGTCTCTGGAGGGTGGGGTCAAACTGCATTGCCTGTAATTCCATGCCTCGGTGTCTTGCTCATGCTCTGACTGGATGGTTCTTCCCCTGACAGAGGTTACCTCCTCCAGGAAGACTTCTCTGATTCGTTCTTGCTCTTCCATGAGTAATTCATTGGCTTGCCTGTCTCACTGCTCTACCTTGCATCTTCTCCTGCTGCCCCTGTGCCGTGTGGTGTTGGGGGTTTGTTCACAGGTCTGTCTCCCTCCTGTGAGTTCTGTAGTCATCTCCGCACCAGCTGCCCCTGGTGCAGGACTGGCACACAGGAGTTCAATACATGTCCGCTGATGGATGCATGGATGCAGGAATGAATGAATGAATTTGTTCTGGTAGCAGAGTGTAAGAAGGTGAGGCCTTTCGGAGATTCTTCATGCACAATTCCATTCCACATCATAAAAGGACACACATATGGCTTTGTGCTTCCTCAGGTTTCCAGAAAGCACTACCTGGGTAGGATCCATCTGACCTTATGCTTGGCTTAAATATTAAACTTAATTACTTAGGCTATTCCAAGGGAAGCACTCAGCTGTCAAGGTGGCTGGCTCCCTACATACACGGGTTTTCAATTTAAAGTAATCTACAGTCATTAACTCTCCTTGCCTCGCCATAACTTTCATCAGGTTGAACGGCAGTGACATTTTAAATTGAAAAAGGAAGAGGTAGGGATGAGAGGGGCAGGAGGCTGTTGAGATGTGACCTAGTTGTCAGGAGCAGAAAAGACTGCGTTAAAACCCACCCTTTCCCACCCCCATACCATTCCCTTTGGGTTTTTAAAGACAAACTGGAAAGAAAACTGACCGGCCCTGAAGCTTCTTGATGTGACTTATGTGATCTATTTGGCTTTCAATGTAGAGTTGACTAAGCCCTTCCTCCTCTCCCCAACAAAAAAGAGAGGGAAGAATGGATTTACCTCGAGAAAACTCCATTTTCTCAGTGAACAAATATTAGGAAGTTTCATATGGCATGCACATTTTGGAAGTCTGGAGCAGTGGTCAGAGATGGAGAGCCCAGACTGCAGCCAGCCAGTTCGCTCTTCTTCTCTGTCCCAGGATCTGTATCAGGATCCCTCTAAACCTATCACACCAGCCTGAGAACTACAGCATTCTCTAAGCTGGCCATGCTACACAGCTCAATCTTAAGGTGAGGAAACAAGCTTGAGAGAACTTTGGTGATGGGCTGAAGATCATTCAGCTGGTTCATGGCAGAGTCAAGACAAATCTGACACCCACCACTCACTCAACACCTCCATCTGTAGGTGTCAGGCGCTTTTATGTACGTTATCTCTGTTCCTTACACCAAGCAAGGAGCATCAAATGTTGTTCTCTCCATTGAGCAGAGGAAACTCAGAGAGGTCAAGCAGTTTGTGCTCATGATGTTTTGATGTACTTTCGTGATATAGATATTTTGAAACTGGTTATTTTTACATTTGCACCTCTACAGTGCTCTTGAAAACAAACCATTTAACTTCAGCTTTAAAAAACAAATAATGAGCTTAGCAGATATCTCACTTCATCCCTGCCCAGTGGTCCCATCCTTTATTAGATGAAGTTCAGGATTGGGGAGGCCATGGATGGAGTCATTTTAGGGATAGAGTGGAAGGTCAAGTTGAGGATGAGCTCAGAGATGGAATGGTGCAGTTTCCTATTGTGCACTTTCCTCGATATTAAGAAACACAGAAAAGTAGCATGATTTACTTTTAGACTGTTCCAGAATTTACTTCTCCTTTTCCTTACACCATGTAATCAAGGTCTCTGAATTCCTGAGATGGAACTCCTTTCATGGCAATGTTCAACTTCCTGCTTAGTATGTATTTGTTTCTTCCAGCACTCAACAAGGAGACCCTTGGAATAAGGGGCAGAAAACCTTGTAATAATCCATCAAGATCCAGATTCAACTGAGGTTGAGAGAGGTTAGTAACTTTTCCCAGGACATAAGGCTGCCTCCTCATAATCATGGTAGAGCCAGGGTGGCCTGGCTCCCAAGACCAGAGTCCCAGTGGTTGTACTTCTCTCCTCTTTCTGACCAAGGCAAGGCATGAGCTGTCTCCCTGCAGGCTGGACCTGTGCAGAAGCTGCACATTCTCAGATGGTCAGGCTGTGGGCACTTTCCTCAAGCTGTCCCATCCCCATCTTCATCTGCCAGAGGGTCCGTGCTGGACATTCTTTTGCCCTTCCAGACCCACTTTCCACCTTTCTCCATCCTGCTTTATGCCCTGGGGAGGTCCTCTGTGGACCACACTGACAGGCTCCCTTGACCTAAGGCCATGTTGGGAGATGAAGAAGCTAGAAGAGCTGAGGTCAGGTATTTATTCTCTGGCCATCTCCCAGCCAGGTCACTGTGGGTTGGCTATGTTCCTTGTCAAAGGCCATAGCTCCCGTTAGAAAACCCTCTGCTATCCTCTCCCCCAGGTTCTAGGAATGGCTTTCTCCCTTTTTCCCTTTGAGCCTCTTTGTGGTAATGGCTCCTTCATTTTACTTGCCCTGGGACAGAGTACTCTTTCTTTAAAGAGTTTCCTTAAACCACACCTTTGCAAATGGTTTCTTGGAAATTCCTCGGACTCTTTGAGTGTGCCATCCATTCTCTGCCAAGACACTATTTCCTCTTCCTTCTTTACTATTTCCAGGTGGTTGAAAGGTTCAGCCAATTATTTATTCAACCCATTATTTAAAAGAGACTTAAAAAAAAAGATATCATCATAGATCTTAATTTCTTGAAGAATTTTGGGAGTTTGCTAAACTGTGATCTGCCACCTTCCTTTTCCTGGTTTGCAAATAACAGATTTCACAAAATGGTTGCCCTGGAACTCTAAATTCACTCCCTGACTTTACCAAAAAATGACATTTTTTGCTGAATCAAAAGAAAATGGAGGAACTGAAATATGCCATATGTTTTCCCCAGTGGTACTGAGTGACAATGAGTCTGCCATGGGCACAGGCAGAGTTGTGCTAGGAGGACCATGGAGAAACCTCTGAGGTCGATTTAAAATTCCTCTCTGAGAACTGCCGGAGTCTGGCTGGCAGAACTGGACCTGCAATTTTCTAGGTGACTCTGGGGACCGGATAAAGCCCTGGAATTAAAAAAAAATGAGTTTATCTTCCGGAGAGACAGCAGCTAGACAGCTCTGGGGTTGCCAAGAGATGGGAGGTGAATAGATCAAGGCTCTCACAGGGGATGAAGTATTAATGTCCAATTACCAGAAATAGGAAGAAAAAACATCTTTCATATTGTGTTACTAGGTGACCAGATTACTCATTAGCTAAACTATGATATTTTTTTGGAGGACAAGGGTGTTTAATTACTCTGGGGCAGCATATATAGACTGGGACTGAACCTGGAAAAAGGGAGGTCGGGTCAGCAATTAACAGAGGAATGTCTTCCTCAAGAGCCCCTGCTGGGAGAGGTGCCCTCCAGGACATTCTTGCTTCTGCTATCCTGTGCCCTGCACCCCTTCCCCCTGGCCTGGTGAAGGAGGTGGGATGTGCTCATTAACCTACTATTTTATTTACTTGTCACAAGAAGCCACGGAAGAGATGAAGCAGAGACTGAGGTGAGTCAGTGAAGTGAGGCCAGCTGATGGTAGAGGCAGGCTTCCCACATGGCTTGTCTGCTTTCAGAGCCAGTCCTTGTTTCTCGACACTATCAGAGCCCAGCAATGGATGGCATGTGAGCCAAAAGGGATGGTGAGCAAAACACTAACAGGTATGCTTCCTTCTTCCACCTTCTCTGGGAGAAGGCTTACCAAAAAAAGCAGGTGGAAACTCATAGATTGGAGCCAAGGGAAATCTTCAGCTAAAGACTGGCTTCATTTAATTACACTCTACCCGTAGGTTTTGTGAGGCTGACACCCTGAAATCTCTCTCAGGTTGTACAAGACAAACATGGCAGCCGGTGCACACGGATACACACCACTGGGTAAATGCATACAGGTGAGCACCATCATAAGGCAGTGACTGCATGGACTAGGAGCTGCCACCATTCCTCAGCATGGCTCCACTTGCGTTCGGAACATTCCCTGAGGCTGCGGGTGGCTCTCTTACCACCACACCCACGGAAGCTTCTTTCATTTTGGTCTCTGACGTTCTAATTAAGAATATGCATCTCTTCTACTCTCTCCATTCCTACCTCTCTCCTCCTTCCAAATTCAGCAGGTCTGTGCGTCCAGGGTTGTCTTAACAACCATAACTGGATCCTGATGTCAGTCTCTTATCCAACTGCTTCCAGCTCACTATATCCAGAATTTCCCCAAATCCCCCTCCCCTGAATTTGGCTTCTGCTGATTATTTGTTATTCAAAATCTGTCTTATGTGTCCACACTTAATTTGGTTTTGTTTGAAATGACTGATAAGTCCACACAGTCCTGGAACATTTATGTGAAACCTCAAAATCCTTAACAACATAAGTAACCTTGTGGTTAGCATATTTGGGCATAAGCTCAATATTTTACAAGCATTATCTGACTTAATTTTTACTCCAATCCTATACGGTCCCCCAATTTGCAGAAGACGAGGCTCAGAATGACCAACTAACATGGCCTATATCACAGAGCTGAAAGAGTTCAAATCCAGAACTATCTCCAAAGCCCCTGTTTTCAACTATGATGCTATACTGTAAAGAATATCAATATTTTTATCTCAGGATAATACAACGGGGAGGAAAACCATCATCACTGGATCAAAGCTGGGAGGGCTTCTGAAGATAATAAAATCCAAATGCCTTATTGTATAGATGAATGGAAGTCGGTGCGACGGGAGCAGGCAACTTTTTCCATTGATGGAGTTGGTGTAGAAGAAAGGGGGGTTGATTATTCAGCATCCATTCTCGAATTCTTCCTAAGGGAATCCTACTCTTGTTTAGCTCTTCTCTATGTGATCGTGTATTTCAGGGGAAGCTGGTCCATCCTCAGCCCTAGGGGATGAGTCATGACTGGTCTAATCCATCATGATGATCTCATTCCCCTCACACTGACTGGATTACACAGGGCAGATGACACCATTTTAGCCAATGATATATAAGGAATCCACTGAGGTCTTTGGGGAAGGTTTCCTCACTTCTAAAAAGAGCTGCAGGAAGACACCTGACGATACCTATGAACCTCAGGAAATTCTGATGGAAGGAGAGGAGCTATGGACACTTCCATTATTTACTACTTACTGGGTCAATCTCTTACTAGGTCTTTCCAGAATTTATCTCCTCTTCTCAGAACAAAATAGCAAGAGAGGTTTTATCATATTCATTCACAGATGAGGGAACTCAGACTTAATAGCAGTTAAGTCATGTTGCCTGGGTGGCTCAGTTGGTTAAGCATCTGCCTTTGGCTTAAGTCATGATCTCAGGGTCCTGGGATCGAGCTCTGCATCAGGCTCCTTGTTCAGTGGGGAATCTGCTTCTCTTCCTCTGCCTCTCCCCCTCCCTCCACTTGTGTTCCCTCCTTCTCTCTCTCACTCTCTCTCAAATAAATAAATAACCAAAAAAAAAAAAAATAGCAGTTAAGTCACTCAGTTGTTAATTAGCAGATTCAGGATACAAGTCCAGAAACGTATGGCTCCAAATTTATCATGCTTTGAGGTAGCTCTTTTCATACTCGAATAAATAGATTTATGTTAGTCTCCAAAAGGACATTCCCCTCTATGTGCACAGTGGAGTGAAGTTCTGAGACTACAGAGCCCTGCACCCTCAGATGCTTGTCCAGTGGGGTCAGATGGTCCCTCCAGCTGATACCTCTGTCTGATGGTCTGCTGAAATGGCAACAGCCTAGATGTGTGCGTGTAGTCATAGAAGTGCAAATCATTCCATAAGGCTGGCTTTGGGGACGTGACTCGGACGCTCCTTTTGTCTTTAATGTCTTGCTGTCAACTTGAATCACCTGGAGATTTTAGCATGAGTTGACCATGGTTACAGCGAATGGTAGAAAACATCAAGTGATTTGTTGTTTTGTACAATTGAAGCAATTGGTCTGTTTGCTTTCTTGGCTGTCTTAATTCAGCTGACCAGTATACGACCAATTTTACTTCTTTTAGAAAAAGCCATGCAAACCTCTCCAAATAAAGATAAAAATGCCTGCCTAACAGGACTGCAGTACAAACCAATGAATTCATGTCCCTAATCTAGCTTCTGTCACATGGTAAGAAACAACATGTTAGTTCCCTAATTCCCCAGTTTCCTTTTTGCTTCCTTTAAATCTTTGCTCTATGACCATCTTCTCAATGAGATAATATGAGGTTAAAAAGGAAGATATGATTCAGATTGGAACAGGGATTATGGGCCGGCTCTGGAGAAGTGAGATTTCAGCTGGGAGTTTATAATGAGAGGTATTAGCTGGCAAATGTCAGGGGTGAGAGTATTTGGGAGGGAGGACGTACAGCATGTGCCAAGATGCCCAGACAGGGAGGCCATTGGCATATCTCTATCTAAAATGATCATTGTGGGGGCCCCTGGGTAGCTCAGTTGGTTGAACATGTGACTCTTGGTTTTGGCTCAGGTCATGATCTCAGGGTCATGAGATCAAGCCCCATGTCAGGCTCCAGGCTCAGCGTGGAGTCTGCTTGAGAGCCTCTCCTTCTGCCCCTCCCCCCATCTGCATGCACATGCACGCGCACTCTCTCTCAAACAAATAAATAAATCTTTAAAAAAATAAATAAAATGACCATGGTGGTGGGGCTGTAACGAGCCAGGAAGAAAGCGGCATGAGATGAGGCTGAAGATATAGGCAGGATTAAGTGCCACAGGGCCCTGTAGGCCACGTTCTGCATTTCGGATTGCTCCCTAATTAACAGGGCAGCCCAATGCAGACTTCTAAGCAGAAGAGTGATCTGCTGCGTGGAAAACAAACTGGAGAAAGGCAGGCATGAAAATGGAGAGCAGTTCGGAGACTTTTGCAGTGGTGCAGATGAGGGCTGAGGGCTTGAACTAGAGCAATGGCAGTGAAGATGGCGATAAATGGGCATACTTGAGACATATTTTATAGAAGGGAAAAATATGGCTCGTTGATGGATGTAGAAGGTGAGATGTGGGAGGCACAAAGGATCCTTGGCAGTTTCTGGAATGAGTAACTGAGTGGATGGAGGTGTCATTACCCAAGATGTGAAGCATGGGAGGAAAAGCAGATTTAGGAGAGAAGATCAAAGGTTCGGTTTTTGACAAGTTAAATGTGAGACGCCTGTAGGATATTCAAGTGGGGATATCAAAACGGGAAGGTAGACATATGGTTCTGGAGCTCAGAAGAGTCTGCGTAGAAATACAAATTTGCCAAAATAGAGGCTATTTGAAGCCATTATTGTTGTTGGCTGTAGTGTTTTTTGTTTTTTTTTTAAATGTCTGGCTGACCTTGTACTAGTTTATTTGGCTTCTCTTTTAAATACCTCAACCTATGGTTCTTGTTACATCTTTTAGTCTATCTTAATTATCCACTTTGATGGTTTCTTTCTAATTACCTTGTAAAGGCAGAGCACTGCAATAGAAAGATGTACATCCTGACTATTTGTGTGCCTTGGGCAAATCACTTAGGATCTCTAGGTATTAGTTTCTCATCTGTAAAAGAAAAGTATTGGTTGTTTTCAGTTTAAAAAAAATCTATGATTCAGTAATCTAAGAATTACCTATTAAGGTATGTCTATTTTTCTAAATCCACAAAGGATTCATGGTTGGACCACTGGGAAATTAGCTCTGATTAGGTCTTGAAGGATATTCTGAGGTCCACATCATGTCCAGCGATTAGGAGTTAAACCAAACACTGCTAATGACAATCTCAGGTACCACTGCTATAATTCAAACAGCGTTTCTTCTGCACTTGAGGATATAGCATATAGAAAAAAAGTGGAAACTCAGACATTGATTCATCAAAATAACATCACGTTTTAATCCAAAACAAACTTGTCTTATTGCAAATTCCTACCGGAACGGGCACTCTTCAAATGAACTTAGGAGCAATGCAAATATGGTGAGTTCTAGTAGGTGTAATAGCCTGGATTATGGACCACAGGACATGTGTAACAGCATTTCTCCATATTCTTCAAGGTAAAGCAATACAAAGCATCAACATGATCGGCACTTTTCCTTACCTCAGTGACAGCAAAGCTCCTCTTTCCGCAGGGAACCACCTTGTACCACTTGTCATGCAACACATCCATAAACCCATGTGACTTGTATTGACTGATTAGCTCAGAGATATTGGAGGTCAGTGGAGAGTTGGGCGGGAGACCAATGCCATAGCCTAGAAGAAAATATAATCTCGGATCAGCTTTTCACCTGAGAGGATCCTAGGAGGGGCCACCACACTTGTGTGATATTGCCGTCAGCTCTGGTACCAAGGGTCGCGTGAGTTTTCAGCATCTTTCCTTCAAAGGACTCAGGGATGTCCAAAGTATGATTACTATGTATCTGCTGCCTTTCTGAGTAGAAGAAATGAATCTGGAAAGGAGAGGAATGGGCTGTGGACTGTGTTCCAGTGGCACATTGTATTCCAAGATAATTTTGAGAAGATACCTTTTGAGACCTTTACCGGGACTAGGATTCCCTATCCACCTCTCCTAGAATCCCTCCTCTGAACCTTCAACACACAAAACTGGATTAATTATAAGCTCTGGTTTATGACATTCTCTCATTATTGGTCATATATGATCCTTTTTTACTTTTATTTTGTCAGTTTTTAATAATAATTATTATTAAATTGTATATGAACATATGATTTAGCATGAGAATTAAAACATCCACAAAAACTTGACAAAAAAAAAAAGAGTCTGGTAAGACCAAATGTTGGAGAAGATGTAGGTCCATCAGATCACTTACACATTGCTTCTGCAAATACAAATTGATATGACCATTGTGGAAAATAGTTTGCTATTGTTTTGTATAGTTGAACATTTATATGTTCTAAGACCAGTAATTTTAAGTACATTTCTAAAGAGCTCCTCTACAACCACACCAGGGGATATGTACCAGAATGTTCTTAGAGACACTGTTCATAATAGCAAAAATTTGGAAACAACCCAAATGTTCTTTGACAAGAGAATGGGTTAATAAATTGTGGCATATTTACATAATTGGAATATTATATCGTGTGAAACATATAAATTAGAACTACATGGGATAATATGGATAACTCCCAGCAATACTGAGTAAAAAAGAACAGTCCCAGATGATTACAGCATGAATCCATTGCGTAAATGTAAACATATTCAAAACAAAATAGTATATTTTTAAGAATTCATATGCATGTGGCAAAAGTACAGCTAGAAGAAAATCAAGGAACTAATAAGCCAAATATCCAGGATAGTGGTTAAGGCAAGGCAGGCAGGGGAAAGGATGAAGGCGGAGCACAAAGTGGATATAATGTGTTGTCAGAGTTTTATTAATCGGCTTGGACTATGTATCTTCGCTCTGTGTGGCTTTACTTCCTTTCCAAACTGTTAATTCACCGTTAAGCTCTTTGATGAGCCATGTGAGAGAGCTAATTAACTACATTTTGTCTTTAGCTATCGGACAGCATAGTCAAAAAAAGATGTTTTGCCTTCAGGATGATTGAGGAAGATAAATTTAAAGTATAGCTTGTTCTTTTTTCACTGATAAAGATTAAAAGGCTGTCAAGAATTCAAAGATAGTTCCTGAAAACAAATACTATAATTATTCTATCTTAAAATTTATTTTCAAGGACATTCGTTTTCATTCCATTTTTTTACTGTGGATACACAAATCCTTTTTTAAAAAAATGAGGCTTGAGATGTGTTTATAACCAATAAAAGAGAAGAAATAAATAATGCAGAAAACATTTTTGAGTTTTACAGAGTTGTATGGTTTTTTCCCCCTGACAACTGTGTTTGTTCCCTAACAATGGCAAGTCAGGGAAGTGATGACAATGTCAAGAGCATGATTAGAATTTTCCATTCAAAGAGCTATTTTGAGTGCCTACTTTGTGCCTAGTCGTTTTGGCTTGAAAAGCAAGACCGACAATAAAAGACTTTACATAGGCAGCCTATTCTTCTGCTGATGTTATCATTAAACAACATTTTTTATAATGGGTAACTAACCATAAGGAAGTAGCCAGTTTTCTTTAAAACTTTTATTATAATGAATGCTATTGACAACTCAGTTGCAAGTTCATTCTTTCAGTACTTATTTACATGTCAGCACAACACTAGTCATGCATATAATAATATTCACTGACTTACTGACTCATGCATTCATCATTTACTCATTCATTCATTCATTCATTCAACAAATATTTACTGAGTGAATAGGCACTGTGTTAAGTAACCAGGATTTAGCAGTGAGCAAGGCAGAAACATCCCTGCCATCACTGAGTGTATATGCTATTATTAGTTATTACTGCACTATGTAATGATTATGTCATTACAAGTGAGATAAATAGCATGAGAGAGAAGAACTGGGGCATATATAATATATAGTAGGAGGACTTGGAACTATCTGGTGGAAGTGGGTTGATCTTCAGGATAACTAGACCAGGTTTGCTGAATACTACTGCATTTCCTCCCAAGGCAATAATTTTCATCAACGATTTCTAATATGTATTGAGAGAGTACCATATATTACGCGCTATAATAAACTTTGTATGTACCTTACCCCATTTTGTAGATCATGCACGAGACTAAGAATGTATACTAGACTGTGGTGTGTAGTTGAGCTAAATCATTCTGGAAATTTAATAACAATAACTAGAACATATTGAGTCCTACTGTGTACCAGATAATATTCCACATGTGTCTAACCCCTATATGAACTTACGTGTGATATGTATTACTTTAGGACTTAAAGAGTGAATAAGTAACCTGCCCACGGTCACACAGCTCATAGGTGGCAAAGTTAGCATTTCCAAGTAGGTCTAAAACCAATGCTCCTTATACTATGTCCAGAATAGCATGTGGCCAAGACAAGGGAATACTTGGCCTATTTCCTCCCCTTCAACACAGGCTCTACCACTACAATCATATTGATGTAATCTCCCCCAAACGGGCAATTCGGTAAAAAACCACAATCATCTAAACTGATGGTTTGTTTTCCGCAGACAAAATATATATTATTCATGGGCAGATTTTGTTTATAAACTTTTCAATAAGTTGTGGCAATATAGTGTAAGTATAGCCCTACCTGGTACATGATTATACATAGATGAGGAAATTAACCAGCAACACCACCCCCGGACTATATTGTTTTTTCTAAAAATCATCTCAAAGCCAACAATTCCAGCCCAGCTTAGTGTAATGGCAGAAATGTTTTCATTTCTCATTTGATACGCATTCATTGCACACCTATTCATCTATTCATTAATTCCACCAACATGTGTTGAAGGCTTATACTCTGTGCCAGATACCCCACCGAGGGCTAGAGAGGTTTCCAAGTTAACTCAGACACCAATTCTACCCTTATGAAGCTATGGGGACATGGAGGCATGAGGCAGACATAAATAACTACACAACATGGAAGAAAGTTACAGGACTTTTCTGGAAAACAAGACAGGTGATGCATAAATTCAATAAAGGTCAAATATGAAAACTAGATGCAATGAGATGGATGGATAAAACTCTATGGATCTCAGAGGAATGAGAACTTGCTACCCGATGGGAGGACGAGAGGAAGCATCTTAGACTGATTCCTGATAGTGGCATTTGGGGTAGATGAGACAGAAATACATGATATAAAGTTTAAGAAGCCGAAATTAATACTTTTGATAAATCTATATATTCTAAGAATAGAATTTTGGCACTACAACAAAAGTATTAAAAATGCCTTAGAGACAGGCTATGTTGAAGTTGCAGGGACATTTATAAAAAATTGCTACATAGGAAATAATAAATATTAAATCACTCTACTCCATCACGTCAAGGTTAATTTGCAATTGACAGCTAAAAATAGATTACTGTCCTTTTAAATTTTCTATTTTAATACATATATTGAGTATTGACATTTAAATGATTATTAGAGTCAATAATAATTATTATGAGCTAATTAAAACAAATTATGCATATAGAACAAGGGGAGAAATTTCTCATAGGGAAAAAAAGTCATGTGGTGATTAGATGAGGTATTTGTTAAAAGACATAAAAATCCATTTTATTCAGAAACATAAAATAGCAAAACCTTGAAGGTTTCATTTCTGTCCTTCCCTTTATCAGTTGCTTTTCAAATTTGATTGTGTTCATTGGTCAAAGAATTCTTATTTTTAAATTGCTGACTCAACCTAGCAGCCTGAGTTGCTTTCATTATCATTAGAAACGTGGCTTTGCAATAAAGGCGAGGTTGACTATTTTGTGGTTGATGGATGAAGCAAAATGGAATCCTTCAACCCTAAAGATGAAGGCATCAGGCACCCTGGAAATTGGATACAGCTTAATAGCCCAAGAGAACAATTTTCAGAACAGAATCCTGATTTTTTTTCCCCATGGATAAATCAGCTTTACTCTGCTAAGAGTGGGGGAAATATATTTTGGCTAGCAAATATATAGTTAGAAATTCATAGACTAAAAGAATCTTCCTGAAATGTAGTTGGGTAATAGATATTTTGAAAATGAGATCCTAGATAGGGTTAAAAAGGCTTCAGGAAAGAAAGACTAATTCATTTTTGCTGTCTGTCCTTGGAATACCACATTTAGCTACTCCGGGGCAATGGTTGAGAACATATTGTAATAGTCCCAACTGTAAAGTAGACTTTAAAAATGGGTTTCCCTTACCCCCAGCACGAGAGTGGAGAGAGAAGTGTGTGGGAGAAGCTGAGATATGTGACGGCTATCTATCCTGGGATAATTTTCTAGGGACGCAGTCTCAGTCTATTCATTCAATATACTGAATAATAATAATTTACTGGGCACTCTGTGCTTGTCCACGCTTCACATGGGTTATTTCACTTAACCTTCACAACTCCACTCTAGATGTGGTATTCATAGATCCGTTATGCAGATGAGGGGCCTGAACAAGAGATGAGACGACTCGCCCCATGGGGCACAGTGAGTAACAGCAACTGTATTCTCACCCAAGCACTCGGACTCCAGAGATAGTGCTCCAAGCACTGTGTTAAATAATTAGTGGGAAGCAAGTAAAAGAACAAACTCAAAAACAGGCAAAGGTCTTTGGCAGAAAGGTCACAAATCATTACTGTGCTGTTCCATTACTCTTTCTTCCCATTTGACCTTTATTGTCAGCTAACTCCAATGCATAAATTTGGGACATGTCTTCATTTATCTGAACACTTTCTTTTTTTCCAGAGCACACGATACGTCTTTGTGTCCCTGGTGTATGGTATTTACTATGACGAAAGACTTTCCACATGCTTCTGAATTCTGAAGAGTTTCGGTTTGCTGTGCCGAGTCCTCAGGAAAAGGTTTCAAGCTCAAAGTGGAGCCACTGGCCTCACATTGGCCTCACCTTACCTTTGAAGCCTAAATAAATGCAGAACGGGGTTGCTGGGAGGGGTGAGCAGTTGTCACGAGCAGCTGGTGTGATATCAGTACCATATAACATGAATGTACATTCAACATGAAGGAAACAATGGACTCGCCCTTCCCTCCTAAGTTCCTGAAGCCATGTAAGCACCTGAGAAAGTATATACAGATATCAGGGTCCCTTGATGAACTCCATCAGTCCGTGAATTAGATGATTCTTTCAAATTTAACATCATGAGTTACGTAAGAGGTAAGACACCATCTATTACATAACTGTTATTACACAGCAGATACAGATACCTATATGAAATATTCCTGTAAGCTAAAGGGTAAGAAGTGTTCATAAATTGCTTTCATGACATTTTTATGCCTCTAATGTCTGGTTAATTAATAAGTCCACATTTTTATAAGTTCAAGAAACATAAATGTTGTCAAAGCATATACTATTTTTAAAAAATTTCATCGAGAGAAATATTCCCTAAAAATTTATGAGATTAACATTTTTTTAAAAAAGCAGTGATCAAGACTTTTACTAGTATTTCTATCACACTGTTGTTTATAACTTGTACGTATCATCCTTTTATGTTCCACCAAGTTCTGTTTTCAGGCTGTGAACTTGGTGGCAGGGGCAGTACTGAATTAAATTTCCTGATTTGCCCCTCACCCAGAATAAACCAGCGTTGTTTTTTTTTAGAATAAGCCAACAATGAGGAGAAGGCTTTCTATTCAAATCTGTGGTCTTTCTGTTCTCTTGTAGAGAGAGCTCTTTCATGTGCCATTTTGTGCTTATCCCGTTTGAAAACAATGTGGTGTGTGGAGATGAGGGGAACTGTAAGACACTGAGTCTCAGGAGCACAGATGGAAATGTAAACAGGAAACCAGTGGGGAGTTAATTGTGTGGCATCTGGCACTGGGGTCTAGCAGAGGCAAACAAGCCATCTCACCGCTGTCTTTTGACAAGATAGGGTTGCCCCCTGAAGACAAAGGTGGAGAATGGAGTCCCTCATTCTTATGCCCTCGACAAATGATTCATTGTTAGTAACTGCTAAAGGCAGAAGGGACCTCAATTACCCAGTACATCTAGGACAGAAAAAAAAATGTAACATTTTTTCCACATCCCCAGATGCCATAAAAAAAGTGGGAATTTTTCCATTGTTACATCAAAATGGGGTTATATAATAAATGTTCTTTTGGTTTTCTTGCCTTTTCTTTTTCTTCTTCTCTCTCTCTCTCTATTTTTTTAAGACTTTTCTATCTCAGATTGTAGTTTTAATAGAAGACAACTACCACTAAATCTCTCTCTTCCTGAGTTCTATCTCTGGTTCAGGTGGAGGTCACTTTGGCTGGAGAAAAGATTGATTTCTCTTAGGAGAAGGCTCAAAGAAACAACATCAGCTCTTACATTCTCATTCATCACAAAACAAAGACTGAAGTAAAAAATTTGTTGATATGTTTAGGGGAGACAGAGACTAACTGTGACTGGGAAATTGGAATCAGAATAGTTTTGATACACTAGTTAACATATGGAAAAGCAGAGTTTTCTGGAAATAGGACTTGGGCACCCTCATGGGATTGTTTCAAGTCGAAGTGTTTCTGACAAGTAAGCACGGCTGTCTTGAGAGCCAGCATGTACTGTCAGAGAAGGGAAGCTGGCAACTGGGAGATGTGAAATTTGCTAGTTCAAACTACCAGCTCCATATATCAGCTGTTGTCCAGAATTAAAGGAGCAACTGACAAAGCAATCCTTCTTTGGCCCTGAAGTTTGATTAATTGGTTGATCAAGTTGGGAACAAAAATTTGCTGCCAGTGGGGGAGAAAGACAAACTTGAAGTCCCAAACAAGGTTTTGTTTAGGACTCTTAAAGGTTACTAAGGTAGAGAAGGAGATTTCTTTTTCTATCGTTTGCCCACCGAGTGGAAAACACATTTATTTAGGAACCATGAGATTTGGATTCTAATTCTAGTATTATCATTTAATTTTGTGATTATGAAAAAGTGATGCAATGTCCATGGGCTTTGTCGTGGATAAAGGAGTAGATTGGATTAGATGAACACTGAGGTCCTTCCAGTTGTAGAATGTGATCACTCTAGTTTTTGCAGCAGATTCATTACAGGAATTAAAAATACAGATTAAATTAAAATTGGACTCCCCATTTGTTACACAGTACCTCCATTCTCAGACATTGGAAGCACCATCATCTGGGTAACAACGTTTATTGTTGTTTTTCGAACAATTGGATAAATAAATTTTTATGGAGTTGGTGAAAAATAAATTCCTAGCTTCAGCAACTTAATAGCTTAAGTGCTTATGAGTTGAAAATGAAAACGAGGGAAGATGAATAGCTTTTTGCCTGTGACTTTGGCATTTATGACTTGCTAGGTTGGCAAACCGAGCGTATCCTGAGTCAAAGTGAATCAAGAGTGACTGGCTCATACCTTCTATAGCAAATGGCTTCCCCACGGTGAGAAGTTTGCAGTCAGCATCTATTGACACTTCATAATCCAGAAGGGCTTTGTCCATGATGAAGGCGTCTAGTTTCTCTGGATCCTTCCTATATTTAAGACCAAGAGAAGAAAAGAGAAAAATGATTCATTAATAGACAGAAAGGTTGACAGCTGGCTTTTGTTTAGGGGACAGAAACCTGGAAAGAAAGGGCAGCACAAGCTAAGTAACTGCTGACTCAGCCTTGTTGACATCTCACTGACCCGTGGAGAACAGACCAGGGGAAAGAGACACTCTTCTAAGACAGCATGACATCTTTCCAATGGGTTTATCTACCAGTTCCTTTTATTGCTTCTAAATCCAACAATAAAGCCAGAGTGACTGAATTGAATGGGAAGGTTCATTTCTTTTACATTAACTGAGTGACTCGTTTGTGCAAAGCACCATATTGATTGTTTTCCACACACTGTATCACTTGTAAGGCTGTGAGGTATTATCCCATTTTGGCAGATGAGGAAATTGAGGCTCAGAGAGTGAAAGTAACTGGTTCCAGGTTATATGGCTAGTAAGTGTTGGAGTCAGGCGGATTCATTAATCAATATGTGGAAATTTTTATTTCTTTCTGTCATGAACACTATCATATTCCTCAGAGATCAGGGGTCATTTCATATTTAGGAATACATATTAAGGAAATACAAATATGAGATCAAGCAGTCCTGGGGAAAAGGGAGTTGAGAGGTCTCTTTAAGGTCCATGGGCTAGCATTCATTAACTGGAAGCGGAAGCACAGATAATACATCTTAGTGATCTGCTTTATTAATATAGCTCCAGAGAGTCATGTTTCACCCCCATTCTAGGAGGCGATTCAGGCAGGAATCATTTAGGGTAGGTGTCTCCCTGGCCTGCATCAGTGAATCAGATGTGGACTGGGCTCAAGATGCCAGCAGATACCTTGTGCATCTTTCATGTGATCTTCCCACTTTTAAAACATAGGCAAAGAAATGGGCCAGAGGAAGGTATGTCTCAGCACTGGCTGAGGTTCCAATTACAAAGGAGGCAAGGAAGGGGGAGTCTTAAAAGGAACCCTTTAAGGTGTATGCAATGACTCTTGTTTTCAGCCGCCTCAAATCCTTTTTGGAAAGATGTAGGACATACAGCCATTTAAGAAAGGCTTTCCGACCCTCAGGGCTGTCCAAATATCTTGGTAAAGAGAACAACTCTTCTCTTTTCCATCTAGACTCAGTCATTCCTCTCTCAGGGCCAAAAATGAGTCTATTGGAATTCAATACAGTGGATTGGCCTTAAACTCAGAATAGAACATGGCTAGGGCCCATAAAAAATCTAAAAAAGAAAGACACCCTTAGACATTCATCAGTGGGAAGGAAGTACATATTTACATGGATGGCTTTGTGTGGGCCACACATGGACACAGAGTAAATAGGTCCACTTCCCTTCTGGATGCCAGTGACCACTGCATCCTCTTTCTACTCTTCCAGCCTATTCAAAATGCATTCCCTTTTCCAGGGGTATTGGATTGAAGTTATAATGAGACCTGTGTTTAACTTTAACCAAAATAAAAAACATCTCTCAGCTCCACAGCTGTGGGAAGCTTCAGAAAGGGTTGAAGATGTGAACTGTCTCCTAGGAGCTGATGATGAGGAACCTTAATGGAATCTTGGCAATAAAATAAAAATAAGGCTGAAAGATGGTTCTCCAATAAAAGTTTTACTGCCACAGTAATAAAATGCACCTTGAGAGCTACACAGCAACTAGTCACCATTTACCAGTACTCTGCAAATATTTGATATAGCAATAACGAGAGAAAAAAATTGGGGTTCAGTCTTTCTAAGCAGTAATTACTGAGGTCCGGTCTCAGTGGTATTCTTATATAATTACTCCTGATTTGGGGCTGCAAAGTGAAGTTAGTTATGACAGGTCCCTATTGCACAGGAAGGCAAGAAGCAATTAGCTCACAGACTCCCATGGGGCCCTGAATTACTACTGGGGAAGTGGCTGGGTGTGATCCAGGTAAAAGCAGCTTCTAGACTGGCTGAATCATCCTTACGGTTGGCAGGGCCCCCAATTGTTTCTCCCATTATAGAATCGTGTTCTGCCTTTTTGAGAATCTACTTAATAATACATATACCACAAAATAATACATACACCACAATAACACATATAGTCCCAGGCGACTCTGGAAGTGTGTTCTGCAAGCCAGGGCTCTGGGAGGTCAGGAGGGTATTATAAGGACTGTGGTTTCTTGGAGTGGTGGCTACGAGTGTAGGCAGTGACTGCGGCCAAACATGAAGAGAGATGCCCAAAGATAAGAAGTCAGAGGGCATGAATGGTTAAGTGCTGCCTATATTCCAATGTCACCTCAACCAGTGAATCACCTGGGGAGCTTGCTAATATGTAGTTTCTGGGATGGGGCCTGGCAGTCTGCATTTCTCACAAACTCCCAAGTGCTAATGGGAACGTGGATGCTTCTGGAACATGGACTATTCTTTGAATGTCAAGGACCTACTTTCTGTTATGGTTCCTAGACTGGCCTGCAGCAGAGATTAGATTCTAGAGACCTGCATCTAGTCCTGACGCTGCCACTTGCTGGTTATGTTGCCACAGACAAGTTGCTTCTTTAAGGTCTAAGCTTCTTCATTGGTGCCTGCTTTTCTAACGACTTCATCTCTCCGGGCTACAGTGGGGACAACTCTGAGTATTGGGGCCTTCTCAGGTGAAGCCTCCAGAATAAATGAATACCCTGAGTGGAGTGGAACTGGGGACTGCCCAGTAGTGGTGCATCTCGCTCTTTTCACCCTGCCAGAAGAGCCTGGTTCCTCAGCGATTACTATCTAGCGGGGAGCCACTGCCATGAGTCTGCCTGAAGGAGAGAATACAGAAGAGAAGCTGAAAGGCAAAGGAGCACTGAATTTTGTGTTAGAGAGGGACTCTAACATTTTAATGTTATTGCAAAACCAAAAGTGCCATTTCATAGCGCAAAAGTAGCATTTCATCCTACATACCTTTGCAAATCTGAGAGCACAAGACTTCCTCTTTAGACTCTATAAAAGTCCATAAGGAGTTTTAGGGTCCTGTCACCAGAGCTCTTGAGAAACATTAGCTCTATGTCACATGCAATTATTTATTTGCTTCCCTTCTTTCCTCAAAGAGAATTTGAGGTGCCAAGTCCTTCTGTCCATCGGGAAGATTACTGTGGTTGACCATAGATAAGCCAGTTTCCTGGGGCTCCATGATTTTAGGGATTGGAGGCTTGAATGTATGTCATTGTCCTGAGACTATCAGGCACAAAGGAGAAGACTGCTCACCCTCACACTGTGTTGCTTATCAGGAGCCATTCATTCCCTTCTCCCAGGCAGACTAGATGCACAGATCCATAACGGCACCACCCTCCTTTGCATTCAGCTTCACTGAATTACAGGCTCTGATAATCTGCCATGGCAATGTGATTGCTCTTGATTGCTTCTCGTAAATCCTGATGAGAAGGATGCAGGCATGGGAATCATTGCCTTTTATCTTATTTCCTTTCTACAGGAAATCTCTAAGATAAATTCCATTTCCTTGTGGCAAGAGGAGACAGTCCATGGGCTTAGAGATTCACTGTGAAGGAAAGGGTTGCTTTGGGACACTTTATCCTCTGGCCACATTCCCTGAGTGTTTGATCATTTCAGCACCATTGTTTTCTCAAGTGATGTCAAGCCAACATTTACTTCCCCCACCATCTGCTACACTAATGACCCCACTGGCACTTTGAGCAAAGCTACTGCCAACTGGGGACGATGCAGGTAACTAGTAATCTAGGTGACATAATTAAATGCACACTATTCCATACTGCCTTCTCAATCTCACACAGTGAGAGGTATTACTGAACACAGAGTAGGTATATTTAGCTGTCATTTTAAAAAACCAACAAATACTATATATTAGTGGCTAAAACTTCTCTTTCGGTGAGAACTTTCTAGACCCAAGAGGTTGACACTCACTTCAGATACTCCACTCCATCAGGGGTGGCTGGTACATTGTACCTTCTCATATACTCATGCATCTCTGGGAAGCTTTGCCTCACATAATCTTCAGCACTGCTTTCCCGGACAGTTCCAAAGCGAAAGCCTTGAGAGGGATGATGTAGCTATGAGGGAGAAAGAAATGTCTTTAATACAAATTATTCTTAGGATTGTTTTCAAAAATTTCCTCTTTCATCACTCTTTGGAATCGAATAGTGATTTAGAATTTTTCAAACACTCAGCATCATAAACACACACACTGAGATGTGCAGATATGGACATACTCTTTCATACCCCAGCTTTCACGCAAGTAAGTATTCCATCTTCAGAAGAAAATGGGTGGAAACAACAAACAGAAAACATAAAACAGTTTTCTGCTTTATGCTGAGAACTTATCAGAGTTCTTTAGGCACTGTATAAACTGGCATGCAGAACCAGCCTCATTATTATAAATTGCATATCGGAGAAAGTATAAAGATAATAAATTAAAGGTTGTGCTTCCCCTTGGTTAGAACTACACAAAGACCAAGTTAAAACCCTGCATCCTGAGACTGAAATATACCTGACTCAAAGTAGTGACTACAACTCTTTTATGTTTGCCCATTCTATGCTATATTTGAAGTTCGTTGAATTTATTTTCAGTATAATTATGAAATGATCTCTTTCCTTTAGGTAACTGTAACTGTATTTTCCAGTGCTGAGTAATGCTACATATTTGTCCAAATGGAATGGGAAGTAAGGCAGTTAAGAGCCACAGAGGAGAAGGGTAGCCGGGGCTGACCCACTAATGCAGTTCACCAGGGTGTGGGACCTCGCAGTGAGAAGCAGCACAGGAGCTCTGCAGAGACTTGCTGTCACTAAAGGATAATAAAGATACAGCACATGCAACATGATTATTCGTGAAAGGTGTACAGGAGTGTTAACGTAGCATCTAGACTTAAGAAAGATTATTTCCAATATAAGAATGAACTGGGATTGGACTGTGTTATAAAAAGAGTTGAATATCCTGTAGTCAGGAACATTTCAGAGAGGAAGCTTCTCCACAATTGTCACATTAGATTTTCCTGCACTTTTTTGTTTTGCTTCATGTCAACATATTTGATGTTATTGCTTCTGACCTGAAGTCCTGGGACAGGACTCCATGGATGGGTTTTGTGAAGTTTATAAAGCCTCTGAAATCGTAGGCAGCATTTTATGTAAATATGTTTATAATTTTCTTCTATGAGGAAAATAGTACAGTTTCATTTTTTAATAATTAGGTTTTCAAGTTGTTTAGAACCCTGAAAGGTGAAGAACTTGCTGAATATGGTGACACTTATATTTAAGATGAATTAATTTTGTCGCATGCTAAAAATCTAACAGTATGGCAATAAATTAACAATAATAAATAATATGGCACATTCTTATAGAATATTATGCAATGTCTAAATGGTGTTTTGAAGCATATTTAATAAAACAAGGCAAATGCTTATATGACAAATGAAGAAAAAGCTTTTGTATGTTATGATCAAATTAAATATCTATATAGTTTAATATTTTAATTAGTTTAATTAATTAACTTAATTAATAACTTTAAATGTTATGATCCCCAAAATATATGTGTCTCTCATACACGCACACACACACCTTGGAAGAAAATGTATCAAGATATTAACAATGATTGTCCCACTGGTGGTGAAATGATAGGTGTACTTAATTATTTATAGGTTTACAGAAACATGTCTCATGTTTATAAATAGAAAAAAGTTTATTTTATGATCAGCAAAGCAAATCCCTCACTAATTTATTAAACATTTATTGAGGACCTATTTTGCACAACTTTCCAAGTGACTGGGGCCACAAAGGTAAATTCCCTTCAATCACTGCCACATAGGAACTCACCCCTGGCTGCTGATCTATTTCGGAGATCCCCCTGTTGAGTAGGTGATTAGGCATCCCCTTGTGTTTAATGTCATTGTTCCACACACTGAACAAAGTCTAATGTTCTGTGCCAGCATAACCTCAATAAAGCATCAACAATAACAACAGCTAACATTTACCGAATATTTATTATGTGCCAGACACGGTATTTAGTGCTTTACATGCATTATCTTGTTTATTCCTCATGACAGTTTCATGAAGAGGGCACTGTTACTACTTCCTTTTTAAAGATTAGTGGACTGAGGCTCAGAGAAGTAAAGTAACTGGCATAAGATCACACAGAAGGAGCAGGGACTGAATCAGAACCCAAGTGTATCTGATTCCAAAGCTCAGGTGATGATCACACCACCCCGCCTTGCAGTTCCTGGCAGCAACCGGAGAGAAGATGTTTGTCAGAACAAACTCACTAGTCTTTTAAAATAGTCTCCTTAGGCCTTAGGCCCCCTTTGGCATTCTCACTGTAGCAAACAGCAGCCCTGCGGCTTGAGCAGGGCAAATCTAACAGCATTCTGTCTGCCCAACACCTACTCAATTATTAAGGCCAAGATCAAGACTTGGTGTTTGAAATCTCTGGTCTTATCTCGCTTCACCCTCCTATCTAGAACAAAAACAAAAACAATTTACTCCTTATTTATCTGTGCTGGTCCAGCACCCTGCACATACATAATGGTCTAGCTATCTCTTTAACCATATTTAACACTTTCATGCATTACCTCCTTCGATCCTCCCAAGAAACGTAGGAGGTATTTCTACTATCTTCCTTTTATAGATGAAGAAACTAAAGATCAGAAAGTTTGTCATTTGCCCAAAGTCATACAGCCAGTGAATGATGGACCTGGGATTTGAACCCAGGCAGTCTGATGGAGAATAGTGTGTTTTTGAACACTGTGAACATTGCTTCTGATACTATGTCATACTGACTCTCGACGTGGTCATTGCAAAACTTGCTACTTATGTGTCTGGCAGTGAGCTGAGGGCCCTAAATATTTTTAATTTTCACAATAATCCTGCAAGATAGATATTTTCATGTTACACAGATTAAGATGCTGAGGTCTGGGTAGTTAAAGTGACAATCAAATCCTCATAGTTACCAATTAGCAAGACTCAGCCCCAACACGCAGACTGAGTTTTATTTATTTGTGTATCACAGAGACCTATATGACACTTGGCACCCGACAGGTGTGCTATATGTGTTTGCCAAATTAACTCACTTTACCACTTGTCTTACTCTTTCTCCACCCACCTGACTTCTCTCAGTTCATTCAGCATATCCCTAACTTGCTGTCTGTGCAGTACCTTCCTTCCATAAGCCTTCACAGTACAATTTTCTTTGCTAGAACCTATCACAGTTGCACTTCTTAAAAATTTTTTAAGAGAAAGCACCTTCGTGAGTTGCGCAAGAGGGGCAGAGAGAGAGGGAGAGAGAGAATCTCAAGCAGGCTCCATGCCCAGCACAGAGCCTGACTCGGGGCTCGATTTCATGACCCTGAGATCATGACCCGAGCCAAAATCAAGAGTCAGATGCGCTTAACTGACTGAGCCCCCAGGTGCCCCCGCACTTCTTAAATTTAATTGTGTGATAGCTTAATGTCTAGACTTCCAGCTTTTTTACTGGACCAGACGCTGTGTGTGATGAACATGGGATGAACCACTATATTCCGATGCCTTTTATCATCCAGTTGTTCAATTAAAATGCCTGACAAATGACTGATAACTATTCTTTGAGCCCAGAGGGAAGTGAGGGCTTTGTCATCCCACTTAGCACAAAAGGGGCTAACAATTCAGCTTAAAGCTCCAGCTTTAGAAATGAGCCCTCCTTTTAGGGTAAAGGGATCTTAGGCCAGTAATTAAAATACTTTTGTCTTATATATGAAAAGAATCCCTCTTAAGAATGCATTTTCTCAGGGCACCTGGGTGACTCAGTCGGTTGAGTGGCCAGCTCTTGATTTCAGTTCAGGGCATAATCTTAGGGTCATGGGATTGCCCTGACATCAGGCTCAGTGGGGAGCCTGCCTGAGGATCCTCTCTCCCTGTCTCCCGCCCCTCCCCCTCGCTCGTGCTCTCTCAAATAAATAAATCTAAAAAAAAAAAAAGGAAGAAGTCCATTTTCTCACATTATTCTGTGACGATACTTTTATGGCCTATGAACTATTTCTAGGCAAACTCTGACCCTCTTTTCTCTGCTGAGTCATTAGTACTTCATTCCTTCCTAAGTCATGGGATGGAGTCATGAACCAGCATATCCAGGCTCATATTCCAGGGGAGAACTAGCCCTTTGTGTTTCTTCTTTTCCATGTCTTTCAGTGCCTTTTGCTCATGGGCTCCCACATCTCCCTCACATGGCTCTGATGCCTGTGAAGGGAACAGTTTTGAGGTTTTGAGAAGGGAAATTTCCTTCAACACTAACACAAATAACCAGACTCCAATGGGAGGAAGTATTTTATTAGCCTGACAGGGACCCCACTCTACCTCAGAGATGTTTTACAAACATTGCCAACCTCTTTGGTCCAAGCCACCATCATTTCTGCCCTCTGCATATTTCCTCTTTTCCCCTCCAGTCTAATCAGAGTAATCTTGGAGCCCAAAGCTGATCATTCACTCACTTGCTTAACACTTAACAGTGGCTCCCCATTGACCCTGTGATAAACGTGGCCTCTTCATGGGATCTCCAAGATTCAGCATGACCTTGCCCTGCTTTCTTCTCTCCAGCCTCATCTCCCTACTCTCCTCCTGGTCCTCTAAGCTTTAGCCAGTTCTCTCAGTTCTTACAACATATACTTTTTGCTTGATCAAAGCTCTTGCCCACAGTGTTCAGTCTGCCTGGAATGCTCTTTCTCCTCACCCTTATCTTTCCTTTGTGTAGCTAACTCTTAAATATTGCTTCCCCAGACCCCTAGACTAGATTAGGCCACCTAACACACTCTCCAATGACACCCTGCCATAGTATTGATAAAACTTGGAATTATTTGTGCAATGTCTGCTTTTCCTGTTAGCTTGTAAGTTCCCATGAGGGCAGGGCCCATGCTTATCTCATTTGAGTGCTCATAAGTCATCAACACATTTTAGCTACTATTACTGTTACCATCATCATCATCATGCAACAAACACAATGCTTGGCACAGTCGATGCCTGATAAATATTGGTGTAATAAGTCATCATTAGGAACATAAAATTCCCTTAGGAAAGACACATTACAAACTTGACACTGTTGTCACACTTCATGTTGTCTTTCTTTCCCCTTAAAAATTAGTTTTTTTCCCTTTGCTTCTTATCTCAATTCTTTTGAAATGATATATTCTTCTCTATTTCTGTGTGTGAGATTCTAATGGAAAAAATTAACGGGCTACTCAGGCAGTCACAGAATAATGGAATCAGAAAAGGGATCTACGAAGCAATTGATGCAACTCGATGGACCAGGATATTCCATCCTGTGTGTCCACGTGGTGTGTAATTCAAACAGCCAGGGGTGTCAGAAAGCCTGCATCAAGGAGGGACAATAAAAGTTCACAAAGAGCTAAAGCAGTTGTGCCGCGTTACAACCATTACCAGGAAGTCCCAGAGAGAGAAAAACTTCTTTAAAGTTTCAGCTAAACGTTTCGCCAGCTCTTCTAGTTCTGTTTGTATTTGTTTCAACCTCTTCAGGCCTTGGGGAAATATCTAAGTTTCAACTACCTATTTGTATGTGAACCGTTCAGTATTAATGGAATACTGAACTCTACCCAGAGCACCTGTATGGAAAATAATCAGATACACATTTTGCAGAAAGCAGAGAAGTGGCTCAAAACAAAATGGAAGCAAACTCAGGGAATGATCAAGGGGCTATGTCCAAGGAGATATGATGCTTTAGATTAAAAACCAGTCTAAGTGTTGGGTATTCCATTTAAAGTCCACATTTGTATTTATCTGAGATTGTGTTTTAATAAATGGAATGTAATGTTTAATGTTCTTTGGAATTGGGTGGAAAGGGCCATTCTTAACCTGCCCAGTGGAATGGGATACTAGCTAGTGAGACCATAGCTCCTCCCCATGCCATTATTCTATCCACTTAAAAACCTGTGGACTTGATACTATGGAGTGGTCTCAGAGTTCAGAAGGGCTTTAAAAGTCATCTACTATAATAATCATCCACTGATTTCTGAATTCTTTAGGCAAAGCTAAACATACCACCTGGCGTTTCAGATGTAGGCTCTGATTCATTAGGTCTAGGTTGGAGCCTGAGAGTCTGCATTTCTGACAAGCTCCCAGGTGATGGTGACACTTGGTTCATGGTCCAGACTTTGAGTAGCAAGGTTTATTTATAACATCACTATGAAGTGCCTATTACATCTCTGCTTGAAAGTCTTCAGAAAGGGGCGCCTGGGTGGCTCAGTCATTAAGCATCTGCCTTCAGCCCAGGGCATGATCCCGGGGTCCTGGGATTGAGCCCCGCATCAAGCTCCCTGTTCCACTGGGAGCCTGCTTCTTCCTCTCCCACTCCCCCTGCTTGTGTCCCTCTCTTGCTGGCTGTGTCTCTCTCTGTCAAATAAATAAATAAAATCTTTAAAAAAAAGAAAGAAAGAAAGAAAGAAAGAAAGAAAAAGAAAGAAAGAAAGAAAGAAAGGGAAAGAAAGAAAGAAAGAAAGAAAGAAAGAAAGAAAGAAAGAAAGAAAGAAAGTCTTCAGAGAAAAGGAAGTCACTCCTCTTAAAGCCTATCTTCTGTATAGGAAGGATGACTCTATGTCCCACCTAATCAATCTACCCCTTTAAATATATAATAATAATGAAATAACAGTGAATATTTTTGTATATTTACTATATATTAACACATTTAAATCTAATGAGATTGTTACTTTTATTAATTATTATTATACATGAAGGGTTAAGATTCAGGGAGATTCAACACATTGTATAAGACCAGCAGAAAGTGATAAATGAAGATTTGAATCCGACTCTGTATGACTTGAAGCCCTCACCCTGTCTAGCACCATATTCTGCCTTACAGACTTGTGTTATTATTCAAATTTTAACTTTAAAGATTTTATTTATTTATTTATTTGACAGAGATAGAGACAGCCAGCAAGAGAGGGAACACAAGCAGGGGAGTGGGAGAGGAAGAAGCAGGCTCATAACAGAGGAGCCTGATGTGGGGCTCGATCCCAGAACTCCGGGATCACGCCCTGCGCCGAAGGCAGACGCTCAACCGCTGTGCCACCCAGGCGCCCCTATTCAAATTTTAACTTTAAACAATAAACACTTGTCTGTGCTACAGTTTCAAAACCATTTTGGTTCTTATAGGCGTGGCCATATAATTTATATTGCAAACTAGGACACTTCTCTAAAAGGAGTCACTATTGATTATTACAGAGGGATGATAGCACACTCAGACTGTTCTCAGCAAACAGGGATGTGTGTTCACTTAGTTATTACACTCTGAACATTGGAAAACAGAAAACTGAGGCTGGAAACAATGTTCCTGAGCCCTGCTCAGTCTTTCTCTAATGTGAATTACTGAATACATTTTATGTTTTAATACTTTGTGTGTGTGTGTGTGCGTGCATGCATGCTATTCCTATTTTCTTCTACAAAA
The DNA here is from genome assembly GCF_002007445.2 of Ailuropoda melanoleuca. Taxonomy (NCBI): domain Eukaryota; kingdom Metazoa; phylum Chordata; class Mammalia; order Carnivora; family Ursidae; genus Ailuropoda; species Ailuropoda melanoleuca. The sequence goes on from NC_048224.1 coordinate 31,334,678, forward strand.
ACTAGGCTCTCCATTTACGTTTAAGCATTGTATTTCCTCTCTTTTCATTTTTAGTCTGAAGCCCTCTATGTGAGGTCAGCTAATCTCTAGTCAACAACATTCTTTGACATCATGTTTGATTTATATGAGCTTTAGTCCAGGTGCTTCTGACAACTTGAGTCATGGCATCAAAACCCTTGTATAGACTAGAGGTTAGCAAACGAGGCTGCATGGGCCAATTCTGACCTGCCACTTGCTTTTGTAAATCAAGGTTTATTGGAACACAGCCACGCCCATTGATTTACATATTGTCTATGGCCGCTCTTGTCTTACAACAATAGAACTGAGTAGGTGTGAAAGAAATTATATGGTTTCACAAAGCCTAGAATATTCCTATCTGGCCCACACAGAAAATGTCTGCCAGCCTGTGATATAGATAATATCGACCTAATCAATGAAATATCGTTGATTGCCATATTTGAAATTTTACTCTCTATTCTAAAAACCCATCCACCACTTACGGGATGCTACCTTCTCAGGTGAATGGATAGAGTCAGGTCTGATAAATCCCAGCAGGCTTCCTGGCCCTGCTCAGATTTTGACTTTAGAATGATGGCACGTCTCATGTCTAACTGCGTGGAGTATCTGTATTCCAATAGGAGGTCCTGACTACTACAGTCCTTTGTTTCTTTTTAGGGTCAGTGACAGAAAAACTCCGGTGGCAAAATTTCAAATTGAAGAACAGACCTAAAATTAGGAGAACTGGCCAGGGACACATCCTCTCACTTGAGCGGAGTTTTCCCTTCGTTTCATTCTCTTCTTTGTCACCTTCCTCCCTTCCTCACCCTTCAGACGCAGCCTTTGTGTATCTGTCATCTCATCAAAGCTGGACTCATTTAGGATTCCTGTAGTATTTCTTTCATTATTTTAATAATGGTAACAGCTAACCCTTACTGGATGTTTCCTTCATTCCAGGCACGGTGCCAAGATCTTACATTCATCACCTCACTTAATCCTTACAGCATCCTTTTTGGGTATGTAAAATCATTATCCCCACTTTAAGGATGGGGGAACTGAAGCTTAAAGCGGTTTAGCAACCAGCCCAAGGCCATACAACCAGAAAATGGCAGACCCAGGAACTGAATCCGAAGAACTCGTTCTATTAATCTCTAGTTTATACTGCCTTCAGGAAAGATTCTTCTTCTCTGAAAAAACTATAGATATGATAGGCATTCCTCAAGACTAATGGTCAATTTAATGCAAACAAGTGCCAGCCTAAAGAAATAAGACAGACAGCCTATACCCTTCGGGTTTTTGAGCACGGTATTTATCACAGTTATAGCAAGAGCAGCAAAACAGCAACATTTGAACTGTGCTGTTGACAAAACCATTCATGCGTATTATTTCATTCACGAAGCACAAGCAGTTTGATGGTTTCTATGTTCTATTCATAACAGGTAAAAAAACAAGCTAGATGGATTGGCCAAGCTCCCGAAAACAAGCACATTCATCCTGTATCCCACAGGGGGCAAATGGTTGTGCTCAGTATCTAGCAGTCTTGGGGGGCTGTGGGAGGACCGATCCCTGCTCCTTTCCCCCACTTACCAGCATCCCCACGTCTTCACGCAAGTCTCTGCTGCCACACTGGCCATCTTAACGCTTTCCTCCCCTACTCTATGTGAGTTACGGTGGGGCCTAGGGACTGAACTTGAAAAGAGATGCCAAAGTCGGGGAGGCTATGAAAATATGGAGTCTAGGCTGGAGGACCTGCTACAGATCATTTAGTCCATTCATTTATTTTTATAGCTAGTAATATGGGTAGCTTCCATTTATTAAGATACTCTCTACATGTCAGGCATTGTGCTACAACATTAACTCGGATTATATATTTTTAAGCCTCAAAACAACCTAATGAGGTATTTACTATCCTCTCCAACTTTCACACAAGAAACTAAGACTTTCATTTAAGTAAATTGTCCAACATCACTCAGCCAATAAGCATGGAGGAGGGTTCTGAACTTAGACTCCAGAGTCTTTGTATCTAAACATCCCCTGTAATATCTCCTAACCAATACTATAAAGAGATTTAGGTCCAAAATGAGAAGAGTGAAGAAGGTACTTGCTCCAGGTCCCATAAAAGGCAAAGGTGAGCTTGAAAAACGCTAAAGCAGGCTCAAATATAATCCTATTGAATGAATAATCCCCTCCCCAAATGAATATGGCTGATAAAAATAATTGTTATTTCTTCTTTTTAGCACACTATGTTCAACAACACTTCCCCATCTACTACTTATGAAACTGTAAATTCATAAATTCCAGTCTTTTTTTCTTTTAAAGATTTTATTTTTAAGTAATCTCTACACCCAACATAAGGCTTGAACTCATAGCTCCGAGATCAAGACTCACGCTCCATCAACTAAGCCAGCCAGGCACCCCTGGAAGTTTCTGGTCTTTGCTTCCTTCTTCAAACAATTAAATTTATTCAGCAACATGCATGAAATGGCATTGCAGTACTCATTTACCAGGCCTCTGGAAGTCCGCAGTGTATTTCTATGTCATGTACAGTAATACAAGGGGAGAGCCTATTATGGGTTTGTGGTTGTTGTTGTTGTTGTGTTTTTTCCTATTATCATGGTTTTTACAGTATCTAGCCTTTAGACCCTAGAGAGACCAAACCAACGAATCATAGGACTTCTACAGGGGAATTTGTAGCTATTCTACTACAAATGTTCTACCTATGTCTTTATTTCCTGTTCCCTTTCTCTCACGGAAGTCTCTTTGGCTTCTTCTCTGGCCCTGGTCTCAATGTCTTATTCTATTCATCTGAAACTGCCTCTTCTATTCAGTTCACTGAGACTCTTACAATTGTCTTATTCAAGATTCCATTTATTTATTTGAGAGAGAGAGAGTGGGAGGGAGAAGCGGACTCCCTGCTGAGCAGAGAGCCTGTCACGGGGCTCGATCCCAGGACCCTGAGATGGTGACCTGACCTGAAGGCAGACGCTGAACCGACTGGGCCACCCAGAGCCCCCTTCAAAATCCCCTTCTAATCCCATTTTATGTTCAATGATCTTGTGGAGCAGAGTCCACTTCTCCCTTGTATGTCAGACGAATCGTTTCACTGCTGATGCTACGAATTATTTCACTACCAGTGTTCCCAAATGAAGAAGTGTGGAATAATCATAACCATGATGGGGGTGGTGACGATGTCGCTCACCGCCTGCCATGCACTGTTTATGCTTTAGACATAGCAACTTGCCAATCCTTACACCAAGCCTACAAGGCTGATTGTCTCATTTTACCCATTTTATAGACGAGAATCCTGAGGCATGGAGCAACTAACTTGTCTAAGCTTATGGGACCCGTAAATGACCGAACTGGGCCGTCTGTGTGGCTCTATTGCTTACACTATCAACCACGGCAGTTTTACCGCTATCCCCTTAACTGTTGTGACCCATTATCTGCAAAATGGTTAACTGAAAGAGTTCAGCCATTGTACATGCACCCAAGAGCTGATTACAGGAACTTAATTAGCTCTTAACAATCTCTTAATACCCATAGCTGTCATTTATTGTGCTGATTATATATATGGACTCCCCACATCCATCATCCATTTTGGCTTCCCTATACCCCTATAAGGTAGGTTGTGTTAATAACCCCAGTTCATTGGTGGGGAAATGAAGCTCAGAGACATGAAATAACTTTCTCCAGGCTCTTCAGCCCATGCTGGTGGGGTCCGTTGTCATACATACTTATCAGCTGACTCTAGAACCCAACTACATGTAAGATATTGTCTAAATGGGATTTTCAAAGGTAACTATGATCATAATGCAATTGTCTAGAACCATAATTCCCCCAAAGATGTGATTTCATTGTAAGTGGCAGAACTCGGGGGCATGAACCGGGTCAGCTGAGGTCAGAACCAATACCTTTTATGGAAAAGGGGACGATTCCTTAAAGCCCATGTCATCAGAATAACCCTGGCTTTTTGTTTCTATAATTGACTGGCTAGCCAGCCAAACTTCAAGGTGAAAAATGACCTGTGGACTGGGGACTCAAACTTTTCACTTGAGTCATTGCCCATCACCAGCAGTACTGTACCCTGCAGACTGAGCAGGCAGCAGGGTCCTTGCTGAACCTAGAGTCAGCAATTCTGGGCTGATTAAATGCAAATGAATGAAAACAGCTATAAATTTACCTGCAGTCTAGTGATGTAAGGTTTTTGGCTCAAATCCACCCAAATCCTTGTGGCACAGAAACTTAAAATGTTTTAATGCCAGTATTTACTTAGTTATATAGCTCATAAGAATTAAATATGAAAGCATGTCTGATTTGGCCTCCATGCAGGGTGGGGCTGGGTGTAAAAGTACCTAGGAGGTTTAGCCTAAAGGTCAGTACTCCCACAGCACGGGCCCCAGGAAACCAGCCTCTTCGAGAAGCTGCCAAAGCAAAACATCAAACAAACAAAAAGACAAGCTACTGAATAACAGTATGAAGAGAAATCCTTTCCTTCTGCTTTATTTTTCTCCTAGGCTAGCCCTTGGGGGTGACTTGGGCTGTATCCAATAATTTTATTTGCCATGGCTGAATAGGCAATCTGTCTTTGCTCTGGAGCTCAGGGAATCAGTGACTGAGCCCTTACAGTGGAGGGTGGAGGGGCTCTCAAAGATTCAAGCACCTATTCTGAATCAATGTATCCAAGAGAAGATGCCTCTCCTCCCACCAGGGCATTTGCCTGTACCATTGCTCCCAGTTTTTTCACTTGAGACCATCTCCCAGTTTATGACTGAGCTGGTGTTTGATTATCTTTCTTTTCTGTTCAGCACATTTGCTCCCGTTAAATGAATCACAAGAGCAGCACAACCCGAGTAGCATTTTGCTTTGTGAGCTCAGCATCAGAGAGGGCAGCAGTCAGCTAAGTTAAAAACTCATTTTCATTCTCCTTCTTCTGCAAATTTGAGAAAATTTTCATGCAGCAGTAAAAAAAAAAAAAAGAAAGAAAAAAAAAGCATGCAATGATTCATAAAGTTTGCAGTTGAGAAAGATGAGGACCGGCAAGATTAAGGAATTTGGCCACGATTATAAACAGCAAAGTAGAGCTATGTCGTACACACTTCAACATATGGAACTCATGTGCTGCCTCTGACACTTAACCTGAGTGTGAGTTCTTTTTTTTTTTTTTTTAAAGATTTTATTTATTTATTTGACAGAGA
>NC_048224.1:31343451-31354488 GCF_002007445.2 Ailuropoda melanoleuca
GAACTCATAGCTCCGAGATCAAGACTCACGCTCCATCAACTAAGCCAGCCAGGCACCCCTGGAAGTTTCTGGTCTTTGCTTCCTTCTTCAAACAATTAAATTTATTCAGCAACATGCATGAAATGGCATTGCAGTACTCATTTACCAGGCCTCTGGAAGTCCGCAGTGTATTTCTATGTCATGTACAGTAATACAAGGGGAGAGCCTATTATGGGTTTGTGGTTGTTGTTGTTGTTGTGTTTTTTCCTATTATCATGGTTTTTACAGTATCTAGCCTTTAGACCCTAGAGAGACCAAACCAACGAATCATAGGACTTCTACAGGGGAATTTGTAGCTATTCTACTACAAATGTTCTACCTATGTCTTTATTTCCTGTTCCCTTTCTCTCACGGAAGTCTCTTTGGCTTCTTCTCTGGCCCTGGTCTCAATGTCTTATTCTATTCATCTGAAACTGCCTCTTCTATTCAGTTCACTGAGACTCTTACAATTGTCTTATTCAAGATTCCATTTATTTATTTGAGAGAGAGAGAGTGGGAGGGAGAAGCGGACTCCCTGCTGAGCAGAGAGCCTGTCACGGGGCTCGATCCCAGGACCCTGAGATGGTGACCTGACCTGAAGGCAGACGCTGAACCGACTGGGCCACCCAGAGCCCCCTTCAAAATCCCCTTCTAATCCCATTTTATGTTCAATGATCTTGTGGAGCAGAGTCCACTTCTCCCTTGTATGTCAGACGAATCGTTTCACTGCTGATGCTACGAATTATTTCACTACCAGTGTTCCCAAATGAAGAAGTGTGGAATAATCATAACCATGATGGGGGTGGTGACGATGTCGCTCACCGCCTGCCATGCACTGTTTATGCTTTAGACATAGCAACTTGCCAATCCTTACACCAAGCCTACAAGGCTGATTGTCTCATTTTACCCATTTTATAGACGAGAATCCTGAGGCATGGAGCAACTAACTTGTCTAAGCTTATGGGACCCGTAAATGACCGAACTGGGCCGTCTGTGTGGCTCTATTGCTTACACTATCAACCACGGCAGTTTTACCGCTATCCCCTTAACTGTTGTGACCCATTATCTGCAAAATGGTTAACTGAAAGAGTTCAGCCATTGTACATGCACCCAAGAGCTGATTACAGGAACTTAATTAGCTCTTAACAATCTCTTAATACCCATAGCTGTCATTTATTGTGCTGATTATATATATGGACTCCCCACATCCATCATCCATTTTGGCTTCCCTATACCCCTATAAGGTAGGTTGTGTTAATAACCCCAGTTCATTGGTGGGGAAATGAAGCTCAGAGACATGAAATAACTTTCTCCAGGCTCTTCAGCCCATGCTGGTGGGGTCCGTTGTCATACATACTTATCAGCTGACTCTAGAACCCAACTACATGTAAGATATTGTCTAAATGGGATTTTCAAAGGTAACTATGATCATAATGCAATTGTCTAGAACCATAATTCCCCCAAAGATGTGATTTCATTGTAAGTGGCAGAACTCGGGGGCATGAACCGGGTCAGCTGAGGTCAGAACCAATACCTTTTATGGAAAAGGGGACGATTCCTTAAAGCCCATGTCATCAGAATAACCCTGGCTTTTTGTTTCTATAATTGACTGGCTAGCCAGCCAAACTTCAAGGTGAAAAATGACCTGTGGACTGGGGACTCAAACTTTTCACTTGAGTCATTGCCCATCACCAGCAGTACTGTACCCTGCAGACTGAGCAGGCAGCAGGGTCCTTGCTGAACCTAGAGTCAGCAATTCTGGGCTGATTAAATGCAAATGAATGAAAACAGCTATAAATTTACCTGCAGTCTAGTGATGTAAGGTTTTTGGCTCAAATCCACCCAAATCCTTGTGGCACAGAAACTTAAAATGTTTTAATGCCAGTATTTACTTAGTTATATAGCTCATAAGAATTAAATATGAAAGCATGTCTGATTTGGCCTCCATGCAGGGTGGGGCTGGGTGTAAAAGTACCTAGGAGGTTTAGCCTAAAGGTCAGTACTCCCACAGCACGGGCCCCAGGAAACCAGCCTCTTCGAGAAGCTGCCAAAGCAAAACATCAAACAAACAAAAAGACAAGCTACTGAATAACAGTATGAAGAGAAATCCTTTCCTTCTGCTTTATTTTTCTCCTAGGCTAGCCCTTGGGGGTGACTTGGGCTGTATCCAATAATTTTATTTGCCATGGCTGAATAGGCAATCTGTCTTTGCTCTGGAGCTCAGGGAATCAGTGACTGAGCCCTTACAGTGGAGGGTGGAGGGGCTCTCAAAGATTCAAGCACCTATTCTGAATCAATGTATCCAAGAGAAGATGCCTCTCCTCCCACCAGGGCATTTGCCTGTACCATTGCTCCCAGTTTTTTCACTTGAGACCATCTCCCAGTTTATGACTGAGCTGGTGTTTGATTATCTTTCTTTTCTGTTCAGCACATTTGCTCCCGTTAAATGAATCACAAGAGCAGCACAACCCGAGTAGCATTTTGCTTTGTGAGCTCAGCATCAGAGAGGGCAGCAGTCAGCTAAGTTAAAAACTCATTTTCATTCTCCTTCTTCTGCAAATTTGAGAAAATTTTCATGCAGCAGTAAAAAAAAAAAAAAGAAAAGAAAAAAAAGCATGCAATGATTCATAAAGTTTGCAGTTGAGAAAGATGAGGACCGGCAAGATTAAGGAATTTGGCCACGATTATAAACAGCAAAGTAGAGCTATGTCGTACACACTTCAACATATGGAACTCATGTGCTGCCTCTGACACTTAACCTGAGTGTGAGTTCTTTTTTTTTTTTTTTAAAGATTTTATTTATTTATTTGACAGAGACAGAGACAGCCAGCGAGAGAGGGAACACAAGCAGGGGGAGTGGGAGAGGAAGAAGCAGGCTCATAGCGGAGGAGCCTGATGTGGGGCTCGATCCCAGAACGCCGGGATCATGCCTGAGCTGAAGGCAGACGCTCAACCGCTGTGCCACCCAGGCGCCCCCTGAATGTGAGTTCTGATTCCACTCTCTTGAGTAATCCTCACAGCAAACAAATTAGGAGAATAGAACGAATTTATAATTGATACGCAGAAACTGGCTTGGTGCAAACTAGAAGAACAGATCCATGAACTGGCTCTAGTGATTCGATGGTAGAAGTAAATGCTCAGTAAGTGTTTGATGAATGGATAAGCCCATAGCGTAGAGAAGCAAAAAACAAAGCTGACTTAAAACTTGCAAAATTCATGATGTTCATCTATACTGAGTTTAAAAAGCATATGTTCTAAAACAAGTTAAATGTATTTCACCAGTTTAAAAAGTAATTGTAAGTGGGAGCTATTTGTTTTAAAATAATCTGTTACACCAGTATACATTAAAAATGACAAACTATTTTTAACTAAAAATATTGATTTAAAAAATCTGTTTACTTATCAAACCCTGAATTAATACTTCCTCTTTAAAAAAAAATTTTTTTTGGTACATTATCTGGGACTGGTAATATTCAGATAAGCAGGCTCATTTGCAAAGGAATCATTTCTTCCCAGAATTATAGCATGCTAGACCTAAGGTGATGTTAGAACCATTTAATTGATAATCCTTAATTTGCAGATGAAGAAACTAGAGTTGACCAAGGTTAAATGAATAACTCAAGACCACAGACTTGACTATGGCAAAGCTGAGAGAATAACCTAGTTTCCTGGACTCTTGAGAACACGTAAGCCATGCAAATTAAAATAATGTTCAGTGAATACATAGATATTTAAGAATGAAAAGTGAATAAAAGCAGCCCTGAGTATCTGGATGAATGTTAAAACTATTGAAATTGTAATTACAGAAAACTAGTTTCACTTTATAAAAAAATTTCCAAGACATATTCATTTATTTAATGCTATAAGTAATACATGAATCTATTCTCACTGTAAAATGCAAACAGAAGTTTCATGACATAAACCATTATGGTATCTCTTTTTCCTCCCTGCTTCTATTACTTCCTCTAGAAGGAGCCGTTGCTGGTATTTGAGTGGTTATCATGAATATTCTGGTATTTACCTTGAGCTCTAAGGGGCTGAATTTGGTATTTAGATGTCCTTTTTTAATTACAGCCTAGAAAATGTATTAGCCTTGTTTGAGATGATTATTTTGTTTAAGGAACATGAAATAGAAGTTTAAGTTTAAATGTGTAGTTAGCTGGTGTGTAAACCACAGGGAGACACTGACCTTGTGATTTCCACTGTAACTTTCTTTGTTATTTCTCTATTTATTCTCAGCTAAAGGACTTCAAAAACACCTTCTATACATATCCTCCCCAAAACCCTGGGTTGTCAAGAGGGAGGAACTGTTGTGTTCTCCATTTATTGAATAGGAAATCAAACTCTAGAGACATTTAAGTGTGCATAGTCTATTAACTGTATTCATGGTTCCAATTCTTCCCTTTGCCATGTCACAGTGAGTGCCCTCCCTCTTTGACTCTGGTTCCGGCCAGGTGACTTACTTTGGTCACTGAAATGTTAGCAGAAATGATGTAAGCACAGTCTTGGGAAAATGCTGGTACCTTTCTGCTTTGTGCTATAGCCCTCTGCTATCACCATGGGAAGGACGTACCTGGATTAGCCTGCTGGAGAATGAGATATGTGAAACAGAGCTGAGTAACCTTATCAAGTACTGAAGCAACCTCAGATCAGCCAACAGACGGGTGACCCCTAAATATGTAAGTGAGCCCAGACTCGGTCTGCCAAACCTGGAAAATTTGAGAGCTACATAAATGCTTTCTGTTGTATGCCACTGATGTTGTGTGGTTTGTTATATGGCATTATTGTAGTAAGAGGTAACTGACAGAATGGAAAAAATTATAAATGAGGATCCAGAAATTTAACTAAGATCTCTGTCTCTGAGCCTAATGCTCATGTCATTTGGCCCAATTTTGCCTTTGCACACATTACCTCTGTCTGGAGTTCCTGTTTCTCTTCCCCCTAGTCTTCCTAGAAAAACCAGATTAGATACATCTCCTTTTGGAAGCCTCTCTGATCTTCCCAAGAAAGAGTGTAACTATCCTCGTGGGCACTACTTCTCCCTTTTACATATTTTTATTATTTCATTAATCACTGTGTGTGTGTGGCAAAATTAGTTGTTTACTTGGATTTACTTCTTAAAGGAATATGAGTTTCCTTGAACTGTTTTAGAACCCACCACAACGCCTCATCACTACTTTTGGAATTATATGAATTGGTAGAAAGAACATGGAAGAAGAAATGAATGATTTCTTGCTAAAAGTTTTCAAGCATATTTTGATTTAGTCTCGCCTGCCATCTCACTTAGGGCCCCTGAGTCAGGTGATAGGAAGGACAAAGAATTCATTGACTGAGCACATATATATCGTATCTATTGTGTCCTAGCTGATGGTCACTAGGACTAATATAGGTCTCTACACCTATACAGAAAAATCATTAAGAAAAAGCAAACCAGAGGGGCGCCTGGGTGGCTCAGTTCAGCGTCTGACTGTGGCTCAGGTCACGATCTCAGGGTCTTGGAATGGAGCCCCAGATCGGGCTCCCTGCTCAGCGAGGAGTCTGCTTCTTCCTCTCCCTCTGCCCCTCCCTGGTTCATGCTCGCAATTTCTCTCAAACAAATAAATAAAATCTTAAAAAAAAAAAAAGCAAACCAGATAATTACAGATTACTGATAAACTGAAGAGAAGAGAAAAGATGGTATAATGAGCTAGAAAGTCAGGTGGGGAGGCCACTTCTGATAGGGCGGTCAGGGATACTGATATCCTCTCTGGGTACTCAATGGTGAACACACTTCCTCTCCTATTTTACTGTGGTGTTTTAATCTCAACTTGATTACTACATTTTCTGAAGACAAAAATTATGTGCATTCTTCTTTGTATCTTCCACAGACTCTAAGCATGGAGAATAACTTGATGGCTGATTTACTAATCTGATAACAAGGGGGCACAATAAGTTCAATGTGTGTGTGTGTGCGTGTAGTGTTACTTTCAGATTTTAAAATTTATGCTATTTGCTTGGAGGGTTATTATACGTCTGTAAATTCTACAAATAAATTTCATATTCCTTGGTAATACTTATGGGCTTCTTCCGAGATTTCCCATTTAAAAATGGTCACAGGCTTTATTTTAAAGATGTATGTCAAAGCATAAATCCTGAGTGCCATGAATGTTGGCTGTAATTCTTCCTGGAGAAGTCAGGGATGCATGTGGTCTTGGCCTACTGTTAGAGGCCTAAGAAAAGTAACTAGAGTGTATCCTCAGCCCTTGTATTAGATATAATTTGTCCTTCTTCATTCCTCTGGTCACCTACAACTCTGGAGAATTTAGATTTAACAAATGATCATGGAACATTGTCAGAGGCCAGCACTCTGCTCAAGGATTTTATATTCATTATCTCATAACTGCCTAAGGACAGTGCTAGGAGTAGGTATTATTTTCATTTCTATTTCTTAAGTGAGGAATTTGATGTTTACAGTTTAAGCACCTTGTCCAGGATCACAAAGTCCAGTTATACAGCAGAGATAAGACTCAAATGCAAGTTTCCTGACTTGAAACAGAATTTAGAGAACTTTCACTGGTTTTTGGCAAATGTGTACCAAGGGCCAGGCTCTGTGCTAGGTTCTGGAAATACATAATCAAAATGGCATGGGGCAATTCCCATGAGATGCTTTCATGTCAACCCATAAACCTCAGAAGAAGAGAAAGGAACAGAAATTGAAAGGAGGAGGAATGGGCTTGAGGCATTCTCTGTAGCAGTTTGATTATTTAGACGAGGAATTTTTGCATTGAATTCCCCAGAGAGCCAGTAGTTGCCAACATCCTCCTCCCACTGAAGGCACAGTCCCCTAGTGATGCAACCAACCAGCAGCTGATTAGAGATGCCAGGCAGTAAATGCTGTGCAATGCCTATGGCTGCAGTTTTCACGCTTTCCCCAACCTCCCTGGACCAGGGACACCTGGGGCTTGGGCAGGCTGCTGAGCTCTCATATTTTTCTTCACTGCAAGCTAGTCAAGTAAACGTGTCTTTTATGAAGCTTGGTTTTCTATCAGTATTTAGTTTTTATGTATTCAAACTTTCCTCTAATATGCATAATTGCTGAAAGAAAAAGGCTGTAGAACAGCCATGAATTATGGCTTTTATGGGAATGAACACTGCAGTTAATGTTGCAAGACGGCTTCCATTATAATCCCGTTTTCACATCCTTGTGATTTTTTAGGGGGGGATGGGGGGAGGAAGAATTTTCCTTTGAGCTAAAATTTTCCATGGTTTGACTCAGCCCAAGGTGACTTTAAAAAATGAAACACTTGCAAAAATGTTTCCATTTATTCTTGAGTTATTGTATTTGGAAAATGCTATTCATTTTTACTCCAAGTATTATCAATGCATAAAAAATTCCAAGTCTGAATGGCTACTAACACTTTAGTCATTATATGACACTTGTCTCAGAGATCAGTTAGATTCTTTCTTTATATAACTATATTATAGCATTTACTGCAAAATGGTTAAAATATTTGTTTTCAGAGTTTCATTGTAATGTTTGGCACACAGCTTTTCAGACAGGAAATAAATATTTAGGTTACTTTTACTATTTTTAAATTTACGATGAACTCTAAAGTAACAAAATATATTTAAAAATAATTTTTATGCTTTTTGAACTATATTAATCAAGCTTTTAATTTTTTAGCTCAGGTCTTTTTTTTAGGGGGGGAGGGGCAGAGGGAGAGGGAGAGAGATTCCTAAGCAAGCTCGTGGAGCCCAGTGTGGCATTTGATCTCACACCCTGAGATCATGACCTGATTCGAAATCAAGACTTGGACCCTTAACTGACTGAGCCACCCAGGTGCCCTGGCTCAGGTCTATTTTAAGTGTCTCCTGTAAATGGCACATTGTTGAGACTTTTTCTAAAAATGTCACTTTCGTAGTGAAACCAACTTTCAGGGAGTAGAATTACTAATAATTACCAAAAAACCAGAACCAGTTCTTCCTATATCTAAGGATTTCTATTTAGAACTTGGGGCATGTGTTTAAATAAGTATTTTGTTCTATTGGTTTGTGTCTCGAATTTGTTTTTTCCTCCCACCTATTATTTGATATTCTGAAATACAATCTTTATTGTATCTAATTTTCATTTAATGTGTATGACGCTAGAGGATTTATTTATATTTAACTATGCTAAAACTCTGTCTAACCCCCTCACAAAATGAGAAAATATGTATATATAAAGTGTGATACACATGAAAATTATATTAATCACTGCAAATAATAATATAATTTAATCGTTTGAAATGATACTGAAATATGTTGAGAGATGATTTGTGCAGTCAGTAACTCTTCCCTGCCCTCTCCATTTGGTGGTGAACTTTATATGCTCCAAAATGAATGACATCTTCACTAGGTGACTGTTTCACATTAAATACCNCATCTTCACTAGGTGACTGTTTCACATTAAATACCCTCTTGGTCATCTCTTTTAGAATCTTGTACCTATTGTTCCATTCAACACAATATTTTACTTTAATTTTAATTCCAATATAGTTAACATACAGTGTTGTATTAGTTTCAGGCAACACATTATGATCTCTGATTTTGTCATCCTGATTAGTTACTCCGTGAATATTATCTCTATAGTCTTTAAATCTTATTCTTTTCTTTTGCAACTGGAGATGAGGCATTTTATAAAAAATGGTCTGGCGTTTTCTCATTGTAAATTCTGCTCTGGTGCACATGTGTGTACATATATACATCTCTACACACATATCAAATGTACATATATACTAGATAATATATACTATTTCTCATATATCACATATATCACATATACATACATTATATAGAATATATATGCACATAATATTTGTATATATGTGTGTGTATATATGAGAAATATGTATATACATTTTACTATACTGCATTCTTTTTATTTTTTAGCAAATATACTTGACATGTAACATGGTATAAATTTAAGGTGTAACCATGTTACTTTGATACATTTATATATTGTAATGATTGCCATTGTAGTGATATTCATCACTTATATAGCTACAGTACAATTATTGTTATCTCTATTATACCGTGCATTAGATCTCTATGGCTTATTTACTGCTTGTTACAAGTTTGTACCCTTTAAAAACATCAGTTTTATTCCCCTATCCCCCATCCCCCGGTAACCACCATTTTACTCTGTTTTCTATGAGTTTGACTTTTTTAGATACCACATATAAGTGTTACCATTCAGTATCCATCTTTCTCTGTCTGACTTGTGCTCAAAGTCATTATTTTCTGATTCTCTCTCACTTTTTCGTCTAGTGTATCCACATGGCTGTTCCTACGGTTTGGAGGGAGGTTAGATTTCTGTGCTTTCCTTCCAAGGTCTCAATACCTTACTCTCAATATGTGCTTGTTAAGAAAAAGCTTTCCCCTCTTCTTATCCTTTATAATTCTGACTCATCATACAGAGTTTAGTTCTGCTTACTTCCTCAAGGAGGCCTTTTCTGATTGTGTCCCTCCCTTCCCAGTTGATCAGGTTCCTGTTAATACACTGGCATAATATTCTACTCACCATAATATTTATCTCAGAGCTATGGTTGTTTAATATCTGATTCCTCTGCTAAAATGAAAGTTCTTTGAGGGCAGGGTTAGCGATAGGACTTGTCTGTGGCTGTAACCCCAGCCTCTGTCCTAGTGGCAGACATATGGTGACTTTTACATATTTATGGAATGGATGGATGAATGAATTGCCTGCCTACCTGCCATTCTCATTTAAAAAATAATTTCTATATTTAAAGTCATTAGTCAATATGACTAGGCATTTAATATAGTTTTTCCTATAATTGCTATAGAAAACAGGCTAGTTATGGTACTCAGTGGCTGAAAGCATTTCAACAACTCTTGCCCATGGGGAGCTATAACTTCACCTTATGATATCATAAACCACTCAAGGATTTCATGTAGTTACCAGAACCTTGGGCTAAGATTATAACACTGAAAGCCCCTGCTGCCTATTAGTCATTTGGAACATGACACAAAGCAAAATATATTGTGCATTCTTGGACTTCAGATTGGCTCTCGGTATACTGGCTGCTTGATTTCATTATGTGACCTGCAAAATATTTAGCTTTCTGGAAGTTCAAACCATCCAGAAACCTAAGGTAATTCACAAATAGTAGATCTACATCAAGCAGTAAATAAATGTATTATGAATTTCTTATTTGTTCTGATAATTATTCTTTCCAAATTACATTCCTGAAATGCTGAGCAAAGCTTTGGGAGCCACAAGAATTCCTGCCCGTGTTTGCTTAATTAGATTTTGAATATGGTTTATATGAGGCAGCACACTGTATTGAAATCGTGATGGATCTAAAATTAGGAAGCATGGGTTTAAGTAGCAGCTTGAACTTGGGAAAAAAACCCTCTTAACTCTTCCCGGCCTCTGTCTTCTCTCCTATTTAGATGCCTTTTCTGCTGCAGAGATTCAGGGGCTCTACTGAGGCGCGGGCCTGAAGCATCTGGAAGCAATGGAGTGCTTTACACATGGTTTGTGTCGTTCTTATTTGTCATATCAGAGAAGCAAAATGGTCATTTTCTAAAAGCATGTAAAAGTGAAAAGAAAATTGCTGGATCAGGACAAAAGCTTGGGTTTCCTCTATATAATACTTTTTCTTCGTTCAGTACTCTGTCGTAGCTAAGAACTTGTGTAAGATCATGCCTATGGTAACATGATGTGAACCCAGGGGCAGCACATTTCATTCCTCCGGACGAGATGGAAACAACGGTTTGCCAAGTGATTCACGAGATGTGAAGAGCAGGGTGAGAAATGGGTCAATCATGGTTCAAAGAAGAAGCTGATAAACTGGTGAGTATCTCCACAGAGGAAAGAGCAAGAGGAAAAGGGCTTCAGAAGTAACACAAAGAAGAGCTTCTTTGCTCTGACAGCAGACTGGTGACAGAGACCAGGGATTTTTTCCTGAAATTCTTCAGACGATGGCCTGGTATGTTGCTGGTCTGGCTAGAAGGCACAAAGGGTAGATCCGTGTGGTGGTG
>NC_048224.1:31356794-31366652 GCF_002007445.2 Ailuropoda melanoleuca
CCAAGTGATTCACGAGATGTGAAGAGCAGGGTGAGAAATGGGTCAATCATGGTTCAAAGAAGAAGCTGATAAACTGGTGAGTATCTCCACAGAGGAAAGAGCAAGAGGAAAAGGGCTTCAGAAGTAACACAAAGAAGAGCTTCTTTGCTCTGACAGCAGACTGGTGACAGAGACCAGGGATTTTTTCCTGAAATTCTTCAGACGATGGCCTGGTATGTTGCTGGTCTGGCTAGAAGGCACAAAGGGTAGATCCGTGTGGTGGTGTGGCAGGTGGACAAAGAAGAACAGAACTGCATGGTCCATTACCCAAGATGTTGACCAGCAGGGCTAAAATTGTAACTGGCTGGCTGGGGCTCTGAGCCAAAGCATCTCTCAGATGTTGGGAGAGGCCCAGAGCTAGAAGTCACCAGAACCTTGAAATTCACATGACACTAGTTCTAAGAAGGATGTGGAGTTTAGTCCTGGAACACGTCACTGACCGGAGGTGAAAGGTAAGAGTGGGGCCAGCAGCAAAGTGACCAGATGCTGGCTCATGTGAGAACTGACCAACAGTGATGCTTCCCCAACTGTATGGAAATGAAACACCCAGGGATGTCATAAAAATGTAGATTCTAGTTCAGTTGGACCGGAGCAGGGCCTGAGATTCTGTATTTCTAACAAGCCCCTGGAGATGCTAACACTAATGGTCCTTGCACCTCACTTCTGGGGGGAGAGGATCTAGACAGGGCATATTAAATTCTCTCTGAATGAGAACGGGATTGGTTTCTGAGCCAGTGGGGGAAAGGTAAGGAAGAGGCCTGTGTCTGAACATGAGGCAAAAGTGGCCTCAGCTCTGAGAAGTCGAGAATGTGGAGAAGCTGAATCTTGGCAGCAAGCTCGGCTGGCTCCCTCCTCCTCTGGAGCCTTCCACAGATTTGATGGTTGGTGTCTTCTCCCTAAAATTCATCAAATGTTCAATGGTACATATTTTCCTTGCTCTCTATGTAATTAGATTATCTAGTCTGAATTAATAAGCCGTACAGGAAACTAACAAAAGTATCACCTCTTTCAGGGAACATTTGTCTTATAGTGAAATATATGCAGTATTACATAGGAACCCCCTGGAGGAAAATTTCCTAATACAAGGAAACGGTTATTGGGAGAATTTCAGGACCTGTGCCAGGAAGAGTTGAGATGCCCCTGATATTATCGTATTCTAGTGGTGAACAACCCTTGTACAAGGGTGCCAACTACAGATTGTTTTCTTTTAGATGTTTATTTTGCATAATCTACTTTTTTTTTAAACTTCACTATGTATCTAGCTCATTTTTTTTCTTAACAGCAACACTGCATTTCAGTGAAAGAATGTGCCCTTCTTTAGCCAATCTCCTCTTAATGACTAGACATTATTGCTAGACTTTCAACAGTATAAACAATATCTTGATGAACAGAGACTGAATTAGTCTCTCTTCTTTCTGAATAAAATTGATGTGAGTATAGCGGGGCTGAAGGTAGAGAGGAGGAAGAGTTTGAGGGGTTTACCAGAGATTAATTTGCACCAGGGTCCATACCTGGACACTACAGCTCCTTTGGAAACCCCTAACTGCAGCCAAGACGGGAGAAGCTGCCACGTCACAGGGGTGGTGGGAGGGGAGCAGGGTGGCATCCGAGGCTGTGACGGCGGTGTCACGGCGGTGCTGGGGGGTAGACACTGTGGATAAGTAACTCATCCTTAGTTCACGAAGGGCCCAGAAGGCCATATTCCTGCTGCAACACTTCTCTGGGTAGGGCGTTTGGAAGGATGGTGGGAGTGGGAGTAAATCCTTCCTGGATCTGTGTGTCCCTCACTTCTGCGTCCCATTCAAACCGCACGCACAGATTCACATGCCACAGCCTCAGCAGTGGTCTCTGCCCCTGAATCACTTTGTGTGTGAGCAGCTTTCCGAGACGAAGTCCTGGGGTGGGGAAAGGGCTACTTCAAATATATCAGGTTCGGGGAGCACATGCGTGGCTCCGTTAGTTGGAGGGGTCTGACTTTGGCTCAGGTCATGATCCCAGGGTCCTGGGATCGGCCCGCATCAGGCTCCCTGCTCAGTGGGGTGTCTGCTTCTCCCTCTCTCTCTGCTCCCCCCGCCCCCCGGCTCGTGTTCTCTCTCTCTCAAATAAATAAATAAAATTTTTAAAAAAAATACATCAGGTTAGGAAGAACATTCTTACGGCATGTGACAATGAAACACTGAATAAGAATAATAACTCAGATTTTGTTGGGTATGAATCTGGCCTCTACCATTCATTAGTTAGATGGCCTCGAACAAGTTACCTAATTTCTTTTAGCCCCATTTCCTCATCTTTGTGGATGCAGTAAAATTTAAATGAGAAAAATCCATGTAAAGCAGCACAATCCCTGGAACATGGTTGGTGTCCAACAAATTTATTATCATTATTATTTATCAATGCTATTTTCAGATCCTGTCCCTGAAACTGTATCAGGAGTCTGATTTTTAAAGCTGATAAATACATACATATGAAGGTTCATATGTATGACCCTCAGGACTGGTCATCATTTTAAACATGTAAATCACAGGAGATACATATATTTATATGCCTACGTTCACTTATATTGTTATTTGCCAATAGAGTCACCTCCATTACTTTTATGTCTTCAGATCATGCATAGAAAAAAAAAACCCAGTTCAAATATAATTTAAGGAAATGTTGATAGGTCTTGTTTTGGTTGGCACCGTTTGAATTTTCTGTCATTTGGCATTTGTTTTAGGTAGCAGCTTCCTAACAAAATGCCCTAAGTGCAGTTCTTGAGTTTGAAAAATATTAAAGGATTCTGACAAAACGTCTTTCTGAATTTAAGCTATAAATAACATCATATATATTATATATACATTATGTATTATGTATACATTATACATGTATACCTATATAATATATACACAATACATACATTAGATACTATAGATAAACAATATATACATTATATATATCTATACACACACATATATTTTTTACATATATGTATCTGTGCAGTTGGCTGGAGCAGTCTTACACGCAGCTGCAGTTGGGCAAAGTGAGCCCCAGCTTGGCTGAATTTCCCAGACCGAGTTCACAATGGAGCTGAGCTCACAGTAAAGCCTTCTGACACAGGGTGGTTAGGTCAGGCTAGTTTCTGAGCTGATTAAGGATCAAAATGTGAAGCTGAGGCTAAATCATAACAATCCAACACCCACCTTAATTCACACTGTTTGTGGAGCTAAACTATGTATTTTAGACATAAAAGAAGCCCCTTCAGGAGTTCCCTGCAACTTTTTCAGACACACAGATTTACTGAGCATGGAAATAAGGTTCATCACAGAGCAAACTCTCAAACCTAAGTTTCAACAAACTTTTTATCTAACACCAGGACTTTGTCCTTTGTATCACCCTATATTGTCTCCTACTGGGGTCTTCCTTCTATTCATTCCACAGCATCGAATATGAGCATGGTGTGAAAGCTTGTGAGATCAGAAAGAGGGGCCAAGATGTGTCCAGCAGGACAGAGGCAGAGGGTGGGAGCCCCTCCCACTTGCAGTTGGAGGGTGTAGCCACAAGATTTCCACATTATGTCCAAGAATGACTTGGAGTAACTTAGCTCTCCCCAATTACAGAGGTGTGTGTGTCCACTGAACCTGTGTTTACTTTTAAAATATGTCTGCGTATGAACACACAGTTGATAGACATATGTACTAATTGTTCATAATTATATAAGATGTGAATATTTATAGGTATCCTATGATACATTTATTGATACAGAAAGTATGCATAAAGATAGTGCTTGCTAAGCAGGTTAATAATGCAAACAAAATTAGAAGCCAATTTTCCCCTAATTTAAGAGAAAAGTTTGCAAAAATTTGGCACATTCTCTGTATTCAAAGGAAGGAAGTGATCTTAGACATTCATTAATGCAAACCCAGCAGGGTGTCTAATTGAAAACACTTTGCTGCTGTTAGTATGAATTACTGTAACTATTTGAAAGTCATAAAGCTGCAGTTATTCAAAAAATTCTATAAAGATGCCGTCTCAAAAATATTTTGGAAGTAGGTGTGGAAGTAAACAGTTGACATGCTCATTTGTTCAGTTTTCCATTTATTCATGTGAATTAGCAAAAATTTTTTGGTTTTCCAAAGTTTTTTGAATTGAAGAACAGTCAGGAAGGGAAGGGAAATACCGAGTTCTTCAACTCCTAATAGTTGTCAGGTACCGTGTGTCTGATCTTTACTGGAGCACTAAATGTTTCTAACCCAACTCCATAGTCTGCTGCCAGGGACTCGGGACCACCCAGCCTGTCTCATGCTCTCATTCAAGGAAACCTACAGCTCGATCCTTGGCTCCACTGTGGGCATAATGGTCTTGGGTTTTCTTTGCTCCGACACTCTGATGGTACCAAACTCATGGCTCAAACATTCCAGGTCACTCTTTGGACATAATTTGGAACCCATCTGGGTATACTCTCCAACTGCAAGTGAGAGGTGTTCCTATCTTCTGCCTCTCTTCTATTGGACACATACTGATCACCTCTGCTTGGCCTCATGACAAGTCCATTATTTACCCAACACTTATCTAAATGAGTGGTTGCTATATGCTTAGGCTCTGGGGATACAGACGCTTTATTTTATATAGATCTGGTCTCCACTCTCACGGAGTTTATAATTTACTGATAGATGGAATCAGAACTTCAACTAGATATTTCACATCCATTTTTTCCTGTAATCCTCTCAGATGAGGTCACAGAGGCCATGGCAAGTAACTTGCCAAACTAACTACGATTGAGGCATACATCACACTTCGATCTGTCCAACACTAGAAGTTTGCCCTTTGTATCATATAGTACATTGCCCCTTACTGTGTTTTCCTTCTATTTGTTCCATAGCATCTAATAGAAGCACAGTTTTAAATGGTCTTTTGAAAGGATGCTTTTGAATCAAAAGCAACCCCTATAGAAGTAATTTCAAAGTAATCCCTATAGAAAACTATAGCCCTATTCCAACGATGCTGGCATTTTTCATTCATTCATTTTATTTTTTTAAAAGATTCTATTTATTTATCCGAGAGAAAGTAAGAGAGCGAACATGGAGGGAGAGAGAGCACAGAGAAAGAGGGAGAAGCAGACTCCCCACGAGCAGAGAGCCCATGCGGGACTTGATCCCAGGACCCTGAGTTTATGACCTGTGCCAAAGGCAGACACTTAACCGACTGAGCCACCCAGGTGCCCCTCACTCATTTATTAATTGAACATTTATTGAATATTTATTGTTCACCCACACTGTGAGGATCTAGTGGTGAGCAGAACACAGTGGGACAATTCACAAGTAAACAAACGAATGACAGATAATTTCAGATTGTGCTAAGTCCTAAGAATAAACTGAAAGGGAATGAGAATTTGCTTCTGAAAGTCTCTGTGGGAAGCTCAGCATCTTTAAGATGTAAACATTTTACTACTGGAGGGCTACTCATTGAGGAATTCAACCTGCCTGGATGCAAAAGTCTGCAGACAGCAGCAGCGCACGTGGAGAAAACACTGCTGTTGTAACTCTTGTCTCACGTCTACGTTATTCTCATTCTTACTTGGCTTATTATGTCCTTCCTCATTTCATAAATAATCCATGAACATTGCAGAAAATATGGAGTGGAAATAATAAAATAAATATTTCCTGTAATTACACTGCTCAGTTATCAGTGCTGTTAATACTGTGTTATATTTCCTTCTCGTCCCTTCGCTTTATAGTTGTACACGTATGCACATTACAAAACCGGAAATACAGCATATGCTTTTATAACCCAACTTCTCACTTACTCTTATATTTTGATTCTTTGATATTTAATTTAAAATTTTTTATTATAATTTTTTTAGTTGAAGTATGGTTGACATATATTATTATATTAGTTTCAGGTGTATGATTTTTTTGATGTTCTAAGAGCTCTTCAAAATCATCTCGACTTGCCTACATTTTTATAGCACATAGGAATATTATGGTGTATTAATTGTGTTATTGTTGGACATTTACACGGTTTCCAAGTTTCTGTTATTTTGAGTAACACTGCAATGATTGGAATAAATTATTGTCCATTTATTAAGCTACTTCCTTTGGACAGATTCCTAGAAGTGGAAGTCAAGGGTGAAAGGGCATAAACAAACCCTTTTAAGGCTCTTGATGGAACTGGCCAAGTTGATTTATGAGCTATTGTACCAACCTACCCTCCCAGTAGCAGAGTATATGCTGCTGCCAGTCTCAATGTACTTCAACCAAGATTGAGAACTATCAGTAAGAGATTCCTAATATGACAGGTAAAAATATCATCTCATTACTGTTTCAATTAGCATTTCTTTGATTACATGTAAGACTTAACTTTTTTATATTTGTTGGTCAATTTTATTTCTTTTTTGAATTGCTGTTAATATTCTTTATTTATTATCCGATTTTGACATTACTTAATGTATACCTTGCTCTCTTCCTGAAAAGATTTAAGGCAGCAGCTTAAAGGTCACACAAAATACAAGACAGCATAAATTAAAATAGGATGAAGCAGGAAAAAAAACAAAATGAAGCCAGGAATGATGTTTTTTAAAATGCATACTGCAATGAAAATAAATCTGCTGTTAGTGGGCAAGAAATTTGCCTCCAAGCTCTCTGCAAGTTAGCTCAGAAGGAGAATCTTGCTATTTACCCAGTTCGCAGTGAC
Organism: Ailuropoda melanoleuca; assembly: GCF_002007445.2. NCBI lineage: Eukaryota > Metazoa > Chordata > Mammalia > Carnivora > Ursidae > Ailuropoda > Ailuropoda melanoleuca. The sequence continues at coordinate 31,363,503 of NC_048224.1, forward strand.
GAGAAAAGAGAGACAGAGAACTAATTGTTCAAGATACATGTAATTAATATTAGTATTAAAATCTGACAAGACTTTTCACTATTCTTAATTTGTGCCCCCCTAGTTGCCAGACACAATGCAAGTTGCTTTACTTGGATTATTTTAATTTCCATGACCACTCAGGAGGAGCGGGTCATATATTAATGGCATTTACAACAGTGCCTGGCATACGGGAGTGGTCAATGAGTATTAGATTTTCTGCTATTATTACTAATATTAAGTATCTCAATATCTAGAAGAACAAATCCCTTGAACCTTCTTTTTTAACATTAAATTTAGTATATATATTTTTAGAAGATTCAGCAACAATCACCCCAGTCAACAAAAAAGTCCTTTGGTATTTTCATTGGAATTACTTCACACCTATTAACTAACCAAGGGGAAATTTACCATCTTTAAAAATTCAGTCTTCCAATTCAGTAATATGGCAGTTTGCTTATTTGTTTATAATTGATTAAAACAGTCTTACTGAGCTATAATTCACATACCAGACGTTCACCCATTTAAAGTGTGTAATTCAGTAGTTTTTAGCATGTGTAATATACACAGAACCATCAGTGCATTCATTTTTTTTTATCCAAACCATTTCTGATTTGCACATTAGAAAGCACCCTAATGCAATTCTCATGGAGAACACTTCCCTGATCTGTTAGAGTTTTTGCCGCCAGAGTGAATGGGATGTGCCTCCTATTAAGTTTTCTAGCTGGAAGTACATGGAACCCATGGGAAGGGCGGCACTTCTAAGACTACAGCATTTCTCAGGTTTTTTCTTCTTTTGAGAAATTTTCTCTCGAGAATGTCTGTCCTTTACCTTATTAATTGTCCTACTCTTGTCTCCCTTTCTCTGGCTTTTCAGGTTCTCGTAGCTCATGATGGAGTGGCCACCACTGCAGTTCTCTCCTTTGGGTCTGCCGGCTTCTGCACACCCTCTTCTAAAAACCACTCCACCCTCCCTGCGACTCCTCATTAGCTCATTTGCATTCTTAGCTGGGCTGGGGGCCTTCTCTGATTCTACAGCGGATCAGGTCTCCTGTAAGGCTCTCAGATTCGGGTGTATTTTCATCTACAGGAACTTACGATGGTTTAAATCATTAGCTGATTTATGTGCACCCTTGATGAGTGTCTTTCTTTCCCACTAAACTCCATGTTACAAAGGCGGTGTCTGTTTTCTCACTGCTAAATTCTCAGCCCCCGAGCATGGTGCCTGGAACAGAAGCTGTGGTTACCGGATGAATTAAAGAAAGAATGAATGAATGTTTTGGTGTAGCTCAGTTTTCTTTCCCCTCACCTCCAACTCCATGTTCGGTCTCGTCTGCCTTGGAGTTCTGGCACCCCTCCTTTGTTCAAGGCCAGCCTTTATTGCATGAATTCATATGTTTTATTGGGCAGCCACATGCTGTTATATGAAGATCAATAAAGGTGGTTTTTATTATTTTGGGAAATACTTATCATTTCCTACTAGAGCTATGAGTATCCTTTACTTTAAGATTGCTGGTTAGAGTTGGCTCTTGCCTTCACAGCAGCTCTATTTAATTTTTAATATTTACTTGAATGTACACGAGGATTGTTTTTCTAAAGCAGCACCATCATTTGCCTGTACAAAAATGACACTAGTGGAGTTAAGATGGCAGAGGAGTAGGTGACCCCTTTTTCAGTTGGTCCCCTGAGTTGAGTTGGATAGGTACCAGACCATCCTGAACATCCGCGGAATCAGCCTGAGATGCAGGAAGATACATCTGGATCTCTACAAATGAACATCTCTAGCGCTGAGTATTGAGGTATGAAGCGGGGAGCCGTGAAACCGCACATAGATATCAGAAGATAAACGGAAGGGGGAGGGAGCCGCCGCACTTGGGCGCCGGGAAGCGGTAGCCACCTGCATGGGCAAGGGGGGGGCGGGGAATCACAGACCAGCACCCCCGAGAGAGCAGACTGAGGAGGGAAGTGGGGGCTGGGACGCCAGGTGTGGGGCGCACATCACGGGAGGCTGCAGGGTTGAGCAGCACCAACAGAAACAGAGTTAAAGTGGCCAGAACATCAGTGGAGAATGGTCTGCGATCCCTCTCTTCTGAGACAGAGGCTGAGATTAGGCCACTGCTGCTCTGACTCTCAGAAGAGGCACAGCAAACCACCAGGGAAAGCCTCCAGAGAACAAAAGCCTGGGAATACTGGCTCACAGTGTGCCCATGCCCATCCCCCCTTGCAGGGGACACAGAGACTCTACCCAAACAGGGTTGCCTGAGTATCAGAGCGGCAGGCCGCTCCCCCAGAAGTCAGGCTGAAAAATCAAGAAGCCCACATTCCTAAGGTCCCTATAAAACAAGGGCACACTGCCTGGGTCCCGGTCAATAATTTGGGCTCTGGACAACCCCGCACCCTCTCCTCATCAGAAAGATGAGAAGGAGAAATCCCCCTCAGCAAAGAAAAGACAATAAGTCTCTGGCCTCTGCCACAGAACTAATGGATATGGATATAACCAAATTATCAGAAATGGAATTCAGAGTAACAATGGTCAAGGATGTATAGACTTGAAAAAAGTATGAACAAAAATGTTAATGAGAATATAGAATCTCTAAGGGCAGAAATGAGAGTGAATCTGGCAGAAATTAAAAATTCTATGAGCCAAATGCAGTGAAAACTAGAGGCTCTGATGGCCAGGGTGAATGAGGCAGAACGTATCAGTGAATTGGAGGATGGGTTAGTAGAAGAGAAAGCTAAAATAGAATCTGGGCTCAAAAAAATCCATTCTCAAGAATGTAGGTTATGGGAGATTACTGACTCTATGAAACGTTCCAATGTCAGAATCATCGGCATCCCTGAGGGGGTGGAGAAAGAGAGAGGTCTAGAAGAGATATTTGAACAAACTGTAGCTGAAAACTTCCCTAATCTAGGGAGGGAAACAAACATTCGTGTCCAAGAGGCAGAGAGGACCCCTCCCAAGCTCAACCATGACAAACCTATGCCACGTCACGTCATACTGCAATTCGCAAATATTAGATCCAAGGATACAGTATTGAAAGCAGCCAGGGCAAAGAAATTTCTCACGTACCAAGGCAAAGGTATCAGAATTATGTCAGACCTGTCCACACAGACCTGGAATGAGAGGAAGGG